>NW_026733563.1:0-10000 GCF_028476545.2 Physella acuta
ATACATACATACATACATAACTACTACATACATACATACATACATAATACATACATACATACATACATACATACATACATACATACATACATACATACATACATACATACATACATACATACATACATACATACATACATACATACATACATACATACATACATACATACATACATACATACATACATACATACATACATACATACATACATACATCATACATACATACATACATACATACATACCATACATACATACATACATACATACATACATACATACATACATACATACATACATACATACATACATATCAATACATACATACATACATACATACATACATATACATACATACATACATACATACATACATACATACATACATACATACATACATACATACATACATACATACATACATACATACATACATACATACATACATACATACATACATACATACATACATACATACATACATACATACATACATACATACATACATACATAATACATACATATACATACATATATACATACATAAAACATGTTAGCTTATTTCAAATTACTCAAAAATGAAACAAGTAGGCCTCTGGTTAAGAAAATCATAAAAAAAAGTTTTAAAAAACAAGCTTTTATGTACTTATGCACTCAAAAGTAGAAAATAAATGAGTTTCTGTAAACACATAGTAATATATTTAATAACAATTCGTCAATAACGTTATAGTTGGTTATTGTTTAAACAAATTCATGACCTTATATTGCTATTGTCTCTTATTTCTTCTTATTTCAATACGTTAATTTAAAATCTTCATGTCATAAAAGGGCCAAAATATTATTAAATCTAAAGCTTAATATAACAACAATGTATCCGGTTCTAAGAAAACCTATTTATAGGGACAACACAATGAGACATTTTGTTCTTGCCATACCTAACACCCGACAAGGCGGAATAACACAAGCTGTATGTGACCTATTTAGTCATGTGTAAAGTTGTTGCGAAATAGCGGCCCCAGGGGTGCGGTAGGTAAGGTAAAGAACGTTTCTCGAATAGGAGCTTAATTAATCAATGCTTTTAGAAGAAATGATATTTTCGAGCAAATAAAAAATAAAAAAAACTATGTATGTCTGTTTAAAGCATTGTGTTGAGTCTGTTGTTACTTAAAGGATTAATATACATTACAAAAATTTCTAAGTATCTTGGAACAACGCAAACAGGTTAGTTTGTTTATAATTTGATAAAAATAAATCTGATTTTAGTAATCAAGTAAACAACTAACAGTTCAGTACTTTGACGATATTGACGATACGCAGTTTCCAACAAATACACAACTGACAAAACACAAACACATTATATATATATATATATATATATATATATATATATATATATATATATATATATATATATATATATATATATATATATATATATATATATATATATATATATATATATATATATATATATATATATATATATATATATATATATATATATATATATATATAAAGCAATATATGTGTGTCTGTCTGTCTGTCTGTCTGTGTATGTGTCTTTAATGCATTACCACACCTCTAATCACATCGCCGTCGAACTTTGGGAAGTTGTTAAGAATATTCCTGGGGAGGTTTCTGCGAAAAAAATTAATTTCAAATTTCAAATTCGATTTGTTTTCTCTCTAAATACGGTAAACAAAAAAAAGTCGATTTCGGTTTGACACCATTCATCCGATCGCCATCAAACTTTGGTGAGTTCATTAGAACACTCTAGGGAAGAGTTCTGTAAAAAAAATCGTTTATAATTTCACATGGGCGGCGTCACGGGAGGTGCGTTTTTTCTCTATGTCCGTTATATTTAAAAATTCGATTTTAGTTTGATACCGTTCATCCGATAGCCATGAGACTTTGGGGGAGTTGATAAGGACACTCCGAGAAAGTGTTATGTAAAAAAAAACACTTTTATTTTGGCAAGGGCTGCGCCACGGGAGGGTGCGATTTTTCACTATATACGGTATATAAAAATAATAAAAGTTAATTGCGGTGACACCGTTCACACGATCGCCATGAAACTTTGGGAAGATGTTGAGAATATTCCTGAGGAGATTTCTGTGCTAAAAATATTTTCAAATTTGCAGGGGTTGTGCCCCGACAGGGCGCGATTATTTTTTTTTCTTTATAACGGTATATAAAAATAAAAGTCGCTTTTGGTTTAACACCGTTTATCCGATAGGCATGAGACTTCGGGGATACGATTAGTACACTACATGGAAGGGTTCTGCACAAACTTTTTTTTTTCGCATGGGCGGCGCCCTGGAGGGAGCGATATTTCCCGATATACAGTGTATAAAATAAAAGTCAATTTTGGTTTGACACCATTCACCCAATCGCCATCAAACTTTGATGAGTTGATTATAACTCTCAAGGGTAGGGTTCTGTAAAAAATTTTTTTTTTTTATTTTGAAAGGGCGGCGTCCCCGGGGGGGGGGGCGATTTGATCGCTATACACGGTATATAACATAATAAAACTTGGATGCGGTTCATCCAAATGCCATGAAACTTTTTAAAGTAGATGAGAATACTCCCGAGAATATTTATGTGAAAAAAAAAATTCTTATGGGCGGCGCCATGGAGGGTACAATTTTCCTCAACAAACGGTTTGGCGCCCAGAGTTTTAGAGCGACTATGTTGGCACTTGGCATCCGTTAATCGAGCGTCCTGCATAGTGAGTAAGGGGTACTACTATATGCAGCGGTAAAACTACAACAGGCTTCTAAAAATAACTTTGTAACGCGAAGGAAATCCTTCTGTACAGTTTCGTCACCTTGCGAAAGATGAAAAAATAACTTTTTGAATATGAGGAGCCTACTGTAGAGTTTCGTGACCTTGCGAATGAAGCAATAAGCATCTATTTTTAGACAATCCAATCAGAAGTTGAGATTGAGCTTTTAATAATATACCATTAGTAACGCTAAGTCACACTGATTCTTTTAACATATCAACAAAAAAAATGTACATGTTAAAATCCCATTTGATTTGTTTCTGGATGCTATGTGACGCTCTGCGTTATCCTGTTAGCACATTGGCACTTTGTTATTTTTAAAGAGCCAACAAACCTACGCTACCGCTCTGCGGTAGTGTTATTGTGGGGCTCCCGAGAGTGCCTCTCTATGATTTTGATACATGGGTGGTCACGAAGTTTGATCTACATCATTATTATTCGGTTAGTGATTAACGAACATTCAAGGATTTCATTTGGTAGTGTAGGTAAATCCGTGTCCCGATAATTATGATCCAAGCGCAGGCATTGTTTATATTTAAATAACACAGTTTTAGAAAACAAGGTCACGCGTCAAAGAACATATGATTAGTAACGCATTGGTGAAATCCTTCTAATATATTTCGATTTTCCTCCATATACGATATATAAAAATAATAAAAGTGAATTGCATTGACACCGTTCATCCGATAGCCATGATACTATAGGGGAGTTGATTAGGACACTCTGGGGAAGGGTTCTGTATAAAAAAATTAATTTCGCAAGGGCGGCGCCACATGAGGGTGCGATTTTTTCTCTATATACGGTATATAAAAATAATGAAAGTGAATTGCGGTGACACTGTTCATACAATCGCCATGAAACTTTGGGAAGATGTTGAGAATATTCCTGGGGAGGTTTCTGCGCTGAAAAATTTCAAATTCGCAGGCGTGGCGCACCGGCAGGGTGCGTTTTTTTTTCTCTATGTACGTGTACCATGAAACTTTAGGGAGATGATTAGATCACTCAATGGTAGGGTTCTGCAAAAAAATAAAAATAAAATATTGCAAGGGCGGTGCTCCCCGGGGGGAGCGATTGTTTTTCTATATACACGGTATATAAAAAATAAAACACACATCAAATATTTTTTTACTTGTTAAAGAAAAAAATCCTGTTCATTTGTGTCACTTTAGCGAATGACGAAATCTGCATCATTGTTCACAGGATGCTATTTGGAAAGTTGGGTTATCCCAAGAGCACGATGGCGCCTGTTAGTTTTAAGGAGCCAGGGGCCGTACGCTGCGCCTATTCGGTAGTGTAATCGGGGGGTGGGGGGCTCCTGAGAGCGCCCCTCTACGCTCTGACACATGAGTGGTCACCGAAGTATGTTCTACCTCATTATTTCGGTGAGTGATTAATGTACACTCAAGGTTTTCATGCGGTAGTGTAGGAAAACCCGTGTCCCGATAATTATAATCCAAGCCTGTATCGTGGTGATGGTAATGCACATGGCAGTGGTATCCTTTAAATGGGAGTAGATCACTCTCACAGCAGCCCTAACAGTCATGTATAAATGTGTCATCATCTAGTCCATATTGGTCTTTGTGCTAAATTGATCTTTTGCACATTTTTCTGTTTGCGCTTTTTTTCTGTTTTGCGCTTTTTTTCTGTTTGCCCTTTTTTCTGTTTGCGCTTTTTCCGTTTTGTGCTTTTTTCTGTTTTCGCTTTTTTCCGTTTGCGCTTTTTCTGTGTGCGCTTTTTTTCTGTTTGCGCTTTTTTTCTGTGTGCGCTTTTTCTCTTTGCGCTTTTTTCCGTTGCGTTTTTTTCCGTTGCGCTTTTTTCTGGTCACCGTTTTATTTTATGATTAACTGTGTAATTAATTACTATAATGTTAGTGCGGTTAGGTGCAGTCCTGATTTTATTTCTCTGTCCACTTTTTGCAGAGCAGGGAAAGGACATTTTGTTTACTTTCAAAACGACATAGTATAACAAGGTAGGTGGAGGGAACATTGCTGTATTTAACCCAGGTTGGGGGATTGGATAATATGTAGTAGAGATGGGCAAGTTGGATTGATGGTGGGCGTGGTGAAAATTATGTGTGGTTTAACGCAAAATAAATGAGTATCTATCATACAAGCAAAATTTTAGTCATAAAAGACTTTAAATGTCGTATGACATAGATATCTTACAGATTTTCTTACGGTGGGGGGGGGGGGGTGTGACACTATCAGGTGCCACACCGGGTGACACCCGACCTCGCTACGCCACTGATATATATGCCTTTATATATATATATATATATATATATATATATATATATATATATATATATATATATATATATATATATATATATATATATATATCGTGGAGGGGGGGGGGGCGAAAATGTTTTTGCGGGGTGGCCCTTTTTTCTAGTTTCCCCACTGCAAACTGCACAATTTACAAACAGAAACTATGCAGCTTTTTTTTTTTTCAATGTTTTCAAATCGAAAACTTAGGACGATTTACTTGGAATGTGCCAGAACATGTTTAGCTTATTTTGTTGTGGGTGCAGAACTAATACTTTAAGGTCAAGGTAACCTTTAGCGAACAAACACGTCTGGCCTGTTGTCGTATACAAATCGCACAATGGAGAAAAATGTGAGGAATTCAAGTGTGCCTATTTTAAACACTATTGTCTCTAATAAAGCGGGAGTGGTCTCAATTTGTTTTTACACGATTACAATACCTTCTCTATAAGCCTACTTTATATACGAGAAAGTACAAAAATCGATTTCTTTACAAATCTTGTCGTTTTACATATCCCTGAGAGGAAAATAATAGTTTTGCAATATTGTCATTATGTCTATGTAGATATGTGTGTGTGTGTGTGTATTTGTGTCTGTGAACACGATAACTTGAGTACCACTACAGCTAGACTTTGAAATTTGCGGTTCGCTGTCAACCACATACAGAATTGAACTTTGTATATTAGATATATACTAGCCGAAAAAAGGAGGAAAAGAAAAAAAAAAAAAAAAGAAAAAAGAGAGAGATACCATGACATGTGTGTTTAGTAATCGGTGTACATCCGGCTTTGCCCACCCTAACCACAACCAAACAAAACAAAAACAACCGCAAACATAACGCAAAAACAAATACAAAATACAAAGGAAAACATAAACGCAAACACAAAACCAACCACAAATTCAAACACAAATACAAAGAAAATACCAACGAAAAGCAAACGAAAACAAACCAAATCCAAACGCTAACCCAACATTAAACGCACACACAACTAAAAAAACAAAGAAAACACAAACGCAAACATAAACATAAACGCAAAGTGCTCACAGTCTAGCCCGGGACCGCTTGTTTCAGCTTAGAAAACGACTATATTACCCCAACTTTTGCACTCACTAAACGAACGTAGTCGCCAAAGCGAACACGGGAAAGCCTGGATGCCAAATAGCACCCTTTATTGGGCGCCGGAGGACGCCCGGATTTGATTCACGAATAGACAATAGTAACCTTTCTTATCCAATAGTGTCTTTGGTAGTAAAACTGTACACTGCTAAATTTTCTGTTGAAAATGTCTGCTAAAAAATTGGTACGCACTATGGTGACGCCAAAAAAAGGCAACGTTCAGCATTTTTGGTGCGACCAACAAAAATGAATTCCCCCCCCCCCCCCCCCCAAAAAAAAAAAAAAAAAAAAGAAAAACTCGAATGCACAAAAAGACACAATTAATAACCTGCGGGAATTCCCGTTCCCGAATATAGAACTCTTTTGTTACTTCAATGGTCGTTGATTAAAAATAATAATTTGAAGTTCGTTCAGTGTATAAAATAAATAAAATGCAATATTTAAAATACCTACCCCATTTCATTTGATCAATCCATGCTAATTATGTAATTTTTTTTCCGAACACCAGAAGAAAGTAATAAAAGGTACATTTTTTCCTCCCGATGTAATGGTTTTTATAAAGGGATGTAATTATGTTTTCCGATTTATCAAGGGACATAAGGAATGCTAAAGAACTAAATGTGAATAATTAGAGATTTTGTGAAAGGTGAAAAGGTTAAATAAAATACTTAAAAAAACTTTTTAAAAAAACACGTTTTTCTTGTGGACTAAAAAGAAGAAAATAATTTTTTTCTTTTGTGCTTCCTCGAGCTGTGCAGGTTCTTGTGATGGCTGACAAAAAACGTGGGTACGTTCACCATCAAATTTCCCGACCCATCTGCCCGACCCACGTTTTTTATCAGTCATCACAAGAACCTGCACAGCTCGAGGAAGCACAAAAGAAAAAAATTATTTTCTACTTTTTAGTCCACAAGAAAAACGTGGTTTTTTAAAAAGTTTTTTTAAGTATTTTATTTTCTCCTTTTTAGTCCGTTGCTACACATGAAAAACGTGGTTTTTAAAAAAAAGTTTTTTATATAGTTTATTTTCTACTTTATCTAATGACTTGATTAAGTATGACTTAACTAAGTGTTTATAAATACACGGACTAAAAATCTTGAGCGACCAGGATTCGAACCTGGGTTGTCGCGGCCACAACGCGAAGTACTAACCACTATACGATCACGGCCAGCGCGCTCACATCGATTGGGGCCGAAGTAACTGTGTCAATAGGCCTCCAGTCTTGTCGGTATCTTTAGAAATCATGTCCTCAATTTTATGGTCCTTGGGGCGTAATTAAATTAAGCTAATTACGGTCTCTAATTGCTAGTTTTTATGATTGCATCTGAAATTGTTAGGCGAAAGTAGCCTGTATGCCAAATTTCAGATCTCTAGAGCAATCAGAAGTGGGCTAATTTTCGATGTCAATTTTAACAACAAACAAATCCATCCACAAACGCGAGCTGAGTTAAGAAAAACGTGTTAAAAAATGTGTTTGATTGACATGCCAAAAATTATCAACAATTATTTTAGACTTTGGAATCCTCGGTCCGTCCGCCCGCAACTTAATTTAACTTTATATATTAGAATATATTCATAGATATATATTGTTACATATTTGTATATGAATAGGTTATGGATATATATATATATATATATATATATATATATATATATATATATATATATATATATATATATATATATATATATATATATATATATATTTGTTTTCTCTTCCGTTTCTATTAAAATAATTCTAAAAGTATATTTTATAATATGGTCTCGTTTGCTAATACATAAGAAATGCGCTTCTTACTTAGTCGTACACAAGATTAACCAATCTTTTAGTAATAATGATATGGTACTGCTCAGGCTATACTTGTCTACGCTGTTCATTTAATGTTATTGTGTGCACTTGCTTTATAAAAAATAAAATACGTGGAAATAATAACAAATACATACTTTTTTCAACTGAAATTTAACATAAAATTTCTTAGCGCTTGAAGATTTAGAGTCTGTAGTATTCAACAACGCGACAGACAAACACTACCTTAAAATATTGCGAAAACTAACCACTTTATCAATCCTTTATTCTTTTAACTTTTACTGTATTTTAAAATCATTTTTATACATCACGTAATTCTTATAGGATTTCATAAATTAAATTAAAATAGATAGTCTTTATTTTAGTAGAGTGTAAAAGAGAACTGCTATTCAGTGGCGTAGATATGTTAAAGCTAGAGTAAGCAAGGCATTGGGGCCCAAGGAATTTAGCTCCCTTTCTCCCTCTTTAAAAAGTTTAAAGTTTTACATTAGAAATTCATTACTTAATTTATATAAATTATTTGAATAAGAAAGTGGAAATCTAGCTGTTTTCTACTTTAGAAATAATTTAAATTTTAAAAATGCCCCACGTCCTTCATGATTGCGTTCAGTGTGGGTGAGAGGGGGGGGGGGCGTCGAACAAGGCCCACCTGTCCCAAATACACCACAGGCATCAGTGCGGACATGACATTTAACGAATGAGGCTATAATTAAACTTGAACTTTGACTCCTATCTGAGATACGACAACGGGCATCCGTAAATTAACATGTACAACTAAACCAATAACTACGTGCTCACCACAACAATGCAAATTATTGAATTCATTGCCTAGTCTTGGAGATATTTAATTTGTTTTCTTATGTGTTTTTACGATTAAGATTATAAAATATGACAATTTAAAAAAAAATTATGTATGTAATCCAATTAAAATTTTGACAGTATAACTGTTATATAAATTGTTTGATTTTGTCGATGACATCTGCCTACTATCTTACAAGCATCAATATACACAAGCCAAACTAAATTGGCTATGTGAAGAAGCCTCCAAAGTTGGAATAAAAATCAATAAAAATAAAACAGAGGTCATTAGAATCAATAACAGCCAGGACCTGCCCATACAGCTAAATGGAGAAGATTTACGAGAAACAAATTCACATATCTGGGAAGCGTGATCAATAAGGACGGGGGAGCAGACGAGGACATAAAATGTCGTATCAATAAGGCTAGATGTGCCTTCAACTCACTGCGCCCGATGTCACGGCCATGTCACTCCGTAGAAAAATGGGAATTTTCAACACAAATTTCAAAGCGGTGCTGCTCTATGGCTTGGAGACTTGGAGAGTTACAAAGACAAATACTAACAGGCTTCAGGCGTACGTAAACAAATGCTTACGACAAATACTTAAAATAAGATGGCCAGACAAATTATTAAACAAAGACCTGTGCCAAATTAAAAGCAACAGCCGATAGAGAAAGATATCAAGGCCCGTAAATGGGGATGGATCGGACAAACGTTAAGAAGAGAAAAAGAAAATATCGAAAATCATGCTATGGACTAGAATCCCCAGGGAAAAAAAAGAGGGCTGGCTCTTTGCTCCCCAGGGCCACAAAGGAATGATGATGATGATGAAATTGTTTCCTAAAGTTCAAACCAGAACAGTGCATGTCATGATTTTTGTTTTCAAAACTATTTCGGTGATGTATCATTTTTGTAAAACGAAATAACTTAACACCTATATATATACATACATATATATATATATATATATATATATATATATATATATATATATATATATATATATATATATATATATATATATATATATATACATACATACATATATATATATATATATATATATATATATATATATATATATATATATAAAACGAAATAACTTAACACCTATATATATATATATATATATATATATATATATATATATATATATATATATATATATATATATCAAAACTTGCCGATCAACAAATAACAACTCACCATTAACGCTTCCAAGAGT
>NW_026733563.1:15000-45000 GCF_028476545.2 Physella acuta
TCTGTTGAACGGAAGTAGTAATTTACGCTACTTCCGATTTCTCAAACAAATAATTTAAATTTTTAAAGTACTAACAATATTGCGCACTATTATGCACTTTTTACTTTCTCGTATATACGAATTTTAGAGAAAGTATTGTAATCGTGCACAAAAATCACTTGAAATTGTAACAATTTTCACCGTATTACACCTCAGTCCTTCATCACATTAGAAGTATAGAGGACTTATTTTAATCGGCCAAAAATTATCAATCCAGATTTATCAAAATTAAGAGGTTTTATGCGTAATCCAGTCTGAAAAACTGGGCTTTGCAATTCTGTCCGTATGTCTGTGTGTGTGTGTGTGTGTCTGTCCGTGTGTAAACACGATATCTTGAGTACCGTTAGAGCTAGAATGATGAAATTTCATATATAAGTATTTTATCAAAATCGTAGATCCGTATCAACTTTCGAGCGATTTCGGATAACCGGAAGCGGTACTTTTCCTACTTTGAATTTTTCAAAAGCCTATAACTTGAGTACTATTTCAGATAGATAAATGAAATTTCACATGTAAGTAAAAGATCTAATTCTCTACCTTCTGTTAAATTTTGAATAATTTCCGTTGACCGGAAGTAGTAATTTACGCTACTTCCTATTTCTCAAAAAACTAATGTAAATTTATTAAGTACTAATACTATTGCGCACTATTATACACACCTTTATTAGGCGTTCGCTTGGTGCGCAATTGTTTTTTACTGAGATTCTATTCTATTTTTCAAAGTTTAAGTATTTAAAATGGATTAAAAATCATAACTATATCCCCAGTTACCATCCCCTGTTGTTTTATATAAGAATATTCGAGAAAGTTTAGGGGAGATCACTACCGGTTTATTTAATTTACGTTCACTTGGTGTGCCAATCTTTTGTATTCTGTATATATATATATATATATATATATATATATATATATATATATATATATATATATATATATATATATATATATATATATATACATATACATATATATATATATGTATATATATATATATAGGGGGGGCCCAGAAATTTTATTTGCGGGGTGGCCCTTTTTTTCTAGTGCCGCCACTGATTAGATGTGTATAGAATAGATCTTGTCTATCTATCTATATATATATAAAGCAATGTATGTTTGTGTGTGTGTGTGTGTGTGTGTGTGTGTGTGTCTGTCAGGGGCGGAACTACAGTGCCGCCAGACCCCGCAATGCGGGGGGGGGGGGGCCCACGCCATTTAGGGGCCCATAGCCGATACATTTTTATAGTTAAAAAAAGTAAATTTTCTTTCATTTTTCACTTGATGGTTGTTTTGTAAAAAATTATCGTAGCTGCGGTTGGAATATCTTTATTCTATAGACACCACCCCACGCTCTTGTAACATCTTTTTCACTTTGTTTTTAAACAACTGTGTAAGCCGAGTCTTTCTCCTACAATTAAACTTATCAAAGATAAGCAAATGCTCAATCCACTTCCATGACTTATTTCCCTTTTTTTAAAATAGTCAAATAAGTGAAATGATAAGCTTCTTATAATAGATTTGTACTAAACAAATTTAAAAAGCAATTATTTTTCTTAATTATTATTCTCTTTATAAGTAATTACTTAAGATTGATATTGTATAAAAAATGAAATGTATTGAAATGCATTAAATTAATAATATTTAAAACATTAATAATATAACTACAAAAAAAACATAAAAATAAACATAACACGAGACACCATTACTAATACAAAGCTTTCATGTGTTATATTATTTTGACCGACAAAATGCTAAGAGGGCCTCTATCAAAAATTAATTAAAACTGATTTACACCTTTCGTTTTCATTTGAATATATGTTTAAAAATGTGATGTTGATGTACTTATTTTAATTGCAAATAAAAGTATTAAAAAAGAAAAAAAAAAAAAAAAGAAAAAGATTTACACAAAACACGCTAATGCACGTACACACATGAAATGATGTTGAAAAATTTTTAATTGATGTTTTTCAAATCCCGAACAGGACAGCGACGAGTATCCCATGCTCGTTTTATGTGATTGTATATATATATATATATATATATATATATATATATATATATATATATATATATATATATATATATATATATATATATATATATATATATATATATATATATATATATATATATATATATATATATATATATATATATATATATATGGGGGGCCTAAAAAAATGTTTGCGGGGTGGCCCCTTTTTTCTAGTTCCGCCCCTGGTGTCTGTTTTTTTTTTTGTTTTTTGTCCTTTATGCATTTCTACACCTCTCATCACATTGCCGTCAAACTTTGGGAAGTTATTGAGAATATTCCTGGGGAGGTTTCTACGAAAAAAAAATTTCAAATTCGCAGGGGTGGCGCCCCGGCAGGACGCGATTTGTTTTTATTTATATACGGTATATAAAAATAAAAAGTCGATTTTGGTTTGACTTCGTTCATCTGATAGCCATCCGACTTTGGGGAGTTCATAATAACACTCTAAGCAGTGTTTCATCCAGACTTTTTTCTCCGGGTGGCACTTGAAATTTTCGGGGGGGGGGGGGGCGGTAGTCAGAGTTTCTTCCAGGCTCTACCACTGGTAAAACCATGGCTATTAAACCATTTGAATAAATCAATTCCCCCATGTACGAATTAAATAAAGCATCATCGAAACGTGTGAACATTTTTGGTGGATAATCTTCCATTATGCTTCATAAACCCACCCTTAAATGAGTTTGGTTGATGTTCGAAAATTAAATGTAAATTGATTTATATGTGTTTATTTTATGTTACAGGCAATAACAGCAAAATGGAGGAATCAAATAGTTATAGCAGGAATGTTGGTAAGTTGTCGTTTAATGGATTTCTGACAAAATAAACTGGGTGTGATCTCCCCTAAACTTTCTCAAATATTCTTATATGAAACAATAGGAGATGGCAAATCGGAATATAGACATGATTTTTAATCCATTTTAAATACTTAAGCGTTTTAAAATAGAATAAAATCTCGTAGAAATAAGAGTTGCACACCAAGTGAACGCCAAATAAAATGTGCATAATAATGCGGAATATTATTAGTACTTTTTTTTTGAGAAATCGGAAATAGCGAAAATTACTACTTCCGTTCAACGGAAATTACTCAAAATTTATTAGAAGGCAGAGAATTAGATATTTTTCTAACGTTTGAAATTTCATTTATCCTTCTGAAATAGCACTCAAGTTATAGGCTTTTGAAAAATTCAAAGTAGAGAAAATTCCACTTCCAATTATTGGAAATCGCTCAAAAGTTGATACAGATCTACGATTTTGATAAAATACTTATATATGAAATTTCATCAACCTGGCTGTAACGGTACTAAAGTTATTGTGCTTACACACAGAGACACACATACACACAGACATACGGACAAGATTGCAAAACTATGTTTTTCCGACTTAGGGAGCCCTAAAACGTCCCGATTTTGCCCGATTACAAGACTTTCTCTATACTTCGTTTAGACTAAAAAAACAACACGTTCAACTCATGAACATATTAAAAAGTAGAAATGCCATATTAGTATTTCATTATCTCAATTTAGCTATTTGTTAGTTTTAAATGAGGATCTTTCATTAATAAACAAATTTGCAATTTAAATATCAGAGGAAACAGATATCGCTGGACAGTCGACAGCAGATGTTATTGCAATATCGATGCCTGATGATCAACAAGCATTAGGGGTCAGTAACATTAAATAAATATCGTATAGTCGTCATACATTTTAAGCACATACAAATTAGTGTCTTTGTGTCATACAACTTTAAGGGGATATTCGCCGTAAAAAATCACAAAACTTCTTGTGTTTCGTCATCATGGGTTTATTGCACTTTTGGATACTTTCTCCATTTTTGTATTAAGAAATTAATAACTTTAATGAGAAGAAAATGTATGTGTTTAAAATACCATTTTTATGACTCTATTAATTACAAAATTATCAACTTTTGCCAATTCTACAAGCTCCCTATAAAACTTTTATATCCGTCATCATATTTTATCATCATCAGAAAGCTGGATTTCTCAACGTATTTGATAATCTTAATTTTCTTCATCTCAGAAACACCCAAAGCTTACAATCGGTTTTGTCGTTAACACGGATATTATATGTTCGTGACCTAATTTTCGTTACTTTTTGATGTTTTTCTCAGTTCGCTGGTTTATAACACTTAAAAGCCTACTACGTTTTTATTCATTAAAAATGCCCACCCTATTTGCAATAATTGTTTTTCATGCAGAAATAAAACACAAATAACAAAGCACAAACGTTTAATAACAAGAAGAAAATAAATTACTTTCTTTAAATACATAATAATATACTATTTAAATAACTGTAAAAAAAACTAGGGTCTCTATATTATCTTTTGGACACCTTAAATAATATTTATGAAGACACCCTATAGAGTTTTCCCGTTGAAATTAAGGTCAACCGCGTCTGCACACATTGTGTATAAAAGTTCATCTGAAACTTATTCTTTTGTATATCCCTATATTCAATCCATTATATATATATATATATATATATATATATATATATATATATATATATATATATATATATATATATATATATATATATATATACCAAATATATATTTATATACAAAAGAATCTATATTTAACGTATGATAAAATGATGTTGTCTTCTACACTGTGGTAGATTCGATGACTTTATTGTTGCAAAATATATCTTGTTCAATGCAGTATATCTTAGAAACAAAATTTAAAAACACCCAACAGACCTCCAAATTCTGTAAGAAACAAAAAAAAAGGACGAGGCTAAAATTATAATCATCACAATGTTTCTCACTTCAATACCCTTGCAACCTATAAACATGCATTCACAATGTATCAACACAATGTACCAGAACCAGGGTGTAGTATAACATCTAGCAAGTGCTTTCTTGTCATACTGTCTGATTGTGTTCCGTGGGGTCCGTATATATTGGCTACCCATTCCCCGAGGTCGACAAGCCATATCGTAGAGGTCAAGGTACAAATCCCGTTCTCACACCGTGGTCAAACTCTGGTAGACTCAACATACTTTTTGGGCGATAATCAGTAGATCGCTATTCGCTGTTACCCAGAGTCAGCCTGTAAGAACCTACGGATGATGCAGATCAGAGCCCCAAGGTGTTCGTGGTTTTCCGCCTCTTTTGTAGCCCTAACCATTTGTCGTATCTTTCATATATATATATATATATATATATATATATATATATATATATATATATATATATATATATATATATATATATATATATATATATATATATATATATATATATATATATATATATATATATATATATATATATATATATATATATATATATATATATATATATATATATATATATATGTGGGGGGGGGGTTTGACTTTCAATTTATTGGTGTACATTTATTACAATGATTGTAATTAAACGTTACCGTTTCAAACTTGGCGGCACATGTGGCAGAAAAAGAAGAGATCAACATTTGTTTGTGATTTAGGCATATAAAGATAGTGTGGTTATGATAACTCTCAGCTGCCTGTACTTTTCTTAATGTTGTCTACCTTATTAATCCAAATATTTCACCGACTATGCTAACGCAGTCAGATGTATTAAACATATATTTCAATGTTTAGGATATGCACATCTTGATTAGTTTATAAAATAGTCACTAAACTGTTGTTGTAATGCCTATAAAGGAAGTACAAATAACTCTCAATATCTCCTTTTTATTACACATATTGTATTGCATTCTATTTTTTAGATTATAAATAAAGAACAAAATCAACCACTTGAGTTAAATGAAACACATGTAGGCCTACCAAACAAACAAGAAAATATTATAACTGAGAATGCTGCTCTAATCAACTCTTATCAAAGGTAATTAGTTTTAAAATCTTCATTGATAAATTAAGTGAATTTAAACGTAAATGTAAATATAACTCGAGTGATTATAATATGATCCAAATGGTGCGATTGGGACGTTGATTGCAAAAAATATAGTAATTTATAGTGATTAAAATTATAGTGTATTTAAAGAAATGTATTTATTTTCTCATTTTTAGTGCATTATTACTCAAAAGCTTGTTATGGTTTCTAATTATCAACATGATATATATGTTTTTCAAATCCTTCTGAAGCTTGGATGTGTACAACCTTGAATTCGAAAAGACTGGCATTGCGATAATCTTTAACATCAGAAAAAAACCTGCAGAAAACACTTCTGATTTAAGAAAGGGATCTGTTGAAGATGTTAAAAATCTTGAAGCAGCATTTGAGAAAATTGGCATGACAGTTTACAGAGTTAAGAAAGAAAATAAAACAGCGGATGGTATTGTTGAATTTCTAAATGAAAGTGAGCGTATTGTCTTTATTTAATTTTTAAAAGATTAGAATTTAACATGCATTATTATTATCTAAATCTTAAAACATAGTTGTTTAGATGACATTTGAACTTCAATTTATTAAATTTTCATGTTTCGATTCATCAGACGTTTCTACAGGCAAATTTAAACAGTATGCGATGGTGGTATGTGTTTTTATGTCCCATGGATGTCCGAATGGATTTCATTCATCAAATGGTATACCAATCGAACCACAATTTATTATTGAAAAATTTTCAAATAACCCTTATTTGAAAAACAAACCAAAGATGTTTATTTTCCAAGTAAATAATAATTTCTCTTTTTTAAAAATAATTAATATTTAGAATACATTTATATACATTTTTATATTAACTCCACATTTATAACATTCTCTCCAAGTATGTTTTGGGGACTAACACGTGGACTTTAAACATCAATAGTTTCATAAAATTGTGTATAATACCGTCGCTAATTTTAAAATCA
Source organism: Physella acuta (assembly GCF_028476545.2). Classification (NCBI taxonomy): domain Eukaryota; kingdom Metazoa; phylum Mollusca; class Gastropoda; family Physidae; genus Physella; species Physella acuta. The sequence goes on from NW_026733563.1 coordinate 21,889, forward strand.
TTAGAGGAATTAAATTAGCGAAGTTGAATAAGCATTAAAACGCATGACCATTAAGAGAAGTATTAACTGTAAATGTAAAGTACTAAACAATTCATAAGAATCGTTTTGTAATATTTCACTAAATAGTAGAAAATAAAAAAACATTCTTAAACTATATAATAATACACTATTATTTATAAAACTTTAAAGAAAAGCGTGGGTCGCTTCCTCACTAATAGTAAAAGAATCCAAATGATAATAAACTATTAACTATTATATATATATATATATATATATATATATATATATATATATATATATATATATATATATATATATATATATATATATATATACTTTTTAGTGAAATATTACAAAACGTTTCTTATGAATTTTTTAGTACTTTACATTTTTAAAATTTACAATAGAGTTGCATGACCTAATGAGCGCGATAACGCGTTTGTAATAGTGCGGAATAGTAGGGTAAGACTACCTACTAATTTGGTGAAAATTTTTATTAATTAAAAAAAATAATTAGGCACACAATTAAGTCAATTTAAAATCGTGCTATATTTGTTTCATGTCTTGACCCACGTACTAATTATGAACCGAATCTGTTAGTTAGAAGTGCCCGAATTTTCGATCTAAACTGACGACAAAGACAGTGAGCTAAATAAAAGCTTGTAAAAAGGTCGCTTTTAGCGCACGAACAGTCAAAGAATAGGAGACAGAAACGTAGAAAGATGAGTGCATATAACTAAGAGAAACCTATACCGATTGTCCTTTTTACTCATTCGTATACAAAGTATAGAGAAATTATTGTAATCATGCAAAAAAAATAACAAGAGATTTTTGCAAATCTCGACATCTTATACCTCCCTGAGTCGGAGAAACAGTTTTGCAATCTTGTCCGTATGTATGTGTGTGTTTGTGTGTGTCTGTGAACACGATAACTTTATTACCGTTACAGCTAGCTTGATGAAATTTCATATAAAAGTATTATATCAAAAATATTATTTAGTTCTGTATTAACTTTTCAGTGGAACATTTTCTACTTTCAATTATTCAAAAGCCTATAACTTGATCACTTTTCCAGATAGATAAATGAAGTTTCACATTTAAATAAAATATCTAATTCTCTGCCTTCTGTCAAATGTTAAGTAATTTTCGTTAAACGGAAGTAGTAATTCACGCTATTTCCGATTTCTCAAAAAACGCATGTGAATTTTTTATGTACTAATAATATACACATTTAGTTTAGCGTTCACTTGGTGTGCAATTCTTTTTTCTACAAGATTCTATTCTATTTTTAAAAGTTTAGGTAATTAAAAATGGATGAAAAATATTGTCTATATCCCAAGTTGCCATTCGCCGAAGTGTTATATAAGAATATTCGAGAAAGTTTAGGGGAGATAACTCCCCGTTTATTATTTTAGGGGTTGCAAACACAGTGAAACATTGCGCTTTTTATTACATTTCCTTAATATAAACGATCTGCAAAGTAACTATCGTGGAAAGCATCTAAATTAGACAAGTAGTAATGGATTGAAATTTGGCAAAGACAACTTATTATTAGCAACCCAATAACAGTCTTTCTTACTACTTACAACATAAAAGATCAGTGGTTAAATTATAGCAGACACATCTAACAAAGACTATGTTGAATCCATAAACATCCGACTTTAGTAGACATGATACATCAACTTTATCGATAAAAAAAACGATACTTATGAATATACTTATCAAAATATTAAAATATACGATAGCTTAGTGAGCTTATTGTAACTGGACTACTTGACATATATATATATATATATATATATATATATATATATATATATATATATATATATATATATATATATATATATATATATTCAATCATTTAATCATTTATTTATTTATACATTTGCTTGTGAAGGCTTGTAGAGGTAGTATCAATAATACCATTCCTTATGCTGCATCCCATATTAAACCAAGCGACGACACTGACTTGCCAGAGGTTGGGCCAAAGCCTAAATTAGCAGACTGTCTTATCATTCAGTCGACAATAGCAGGTTGGTTTTTATATGCAATTGATTTTTTAATGAAATATTAGAACAGCCGGTAATAGTAGCGGAACTACAGTACCGCCAGACCCCGAAATGCGGAGGGGGGGGGGGGGGCGCCCAGGCCGTTTAGTGGCCCACAGCCGACCATAATCAATTTTTTTTATAGTTAAAAATATAATTTTCTTGCATTTTTGACTTGGAAGTTGTTTTGTAAAAAGACTACTGGAGCTGCGGTTGTGTATTATCTTTATTCTATAGAATCCTTTTTCTCCTACAATCAAACACACTGTGTAGTCGGCAAAAATTCTTTTAAAAATAAATCAAATTCCATCGCGCGAGAGGCCGCTAAATATTAAGCCGACTTTGGTTTCTTTATAGCATTGATTAGGGCTCAGAATCCATTGTGTTTTTATAATGCAAAATGTTCGTTTGTTGTATTGGTAAAACTGCAATTCAGTACTATTTCGGTTTTATGTACGCTTACCTCTTTTTGTTTTACAAATAAATATGATAGTTAACGTGTACGATTTGAATTCTCTCCCTCGAATTTTTCACAACAGGAAAAGTAGTTGAGACCATACCAACTTCGGTGAAATTTGGAAAGTTTTTGAGTACTTACAGACCTAACATTTTTTAAAAAAAAATGTGTAATTGAGCGCCCCGATATCCCAGTGGCTATCTAAACACCAGGGGTCCGCTTATTGGGTGTCCTGCACAGGGGGATAGGTGTACTACTTGAATCATCATTCTCAATGCATCAGGGGCCTCCGCCGGTGGCCGTGCCCCAAGACCCCCGTGACGCCTCTGACACCAAGGTCGTCGCCGAGGGGTGTTTCTTTCACCATCAGCGTAAACCGGGGTGTGTTTGTGGTAGTGTGTACACACTAGCGCCAAAACAACTAAGCCTTAATAGTGGTTTTCTAAAAAAAAAAAACAAATAGATCTGCTACAGTAGTGACGTTCTACAATAGCTAACACAGGCTGTAAAAGAATAAATTTATATACATGAGTTGTAGTGTGAAAGATAGGCAAAGATTATCTAAAAATAGATGCTAATTTCATCATTCGCAAAGTGACGAAACTGTTTGGATTTTTCTACGGACAAAAATAAACATCCCAGTTAATAATCTAACTTTGGTTAATTTTTCTGATTATTAAAATAAAACATATAACATAGCCCTCAGCCTTAGCCACCACCCACCCATCCCCATTCCCCCTCCCACCCCAGAAACCTTCTCAGGAGTATTCATCAACTCCCTAAAGTTTTATGGCACCGGGATAAACTGTGTCGAACTGCAATCGTCTTTTATTTTATATACCGTATATAGAGACAAATCCCACCATTCCTTGGCGCCACCCTTGCGAAATTAAAAAAAAAAGATTTCTTTTTACAGAAACCTTCCCTGGAATGTTCTAATCAACTCCCCAAAGTTTGATGGCGATCGGGATAACGCCGTGAAACCACAATGGACGTTTATTTTTATATACCGTATAAAGAGAAAATCGCACCCTCCTGTGGCGCCGCCCATGCAAATTAAGAATGATTTTATTACAGAACCCTTCCCTGGAGTGTTCTAATCAAATCCTACCGGGCGCCACCCCTGCGAATTTGAAAATGTTTTTAGCGCAGAAACCTCCCCAGGAATATTCTCAACGTCTACCCAAAGTTTCATCGCAATCGTGTGAACCCGTGTCACGGCAATTCACTTATATATATATATATATATATATATATATATATATATATATATATATATATATATATATATATATATATATATTCCTTTGTGGCCCCTGGGGAGCAAAGGGCTGCAACCACACATCTCCATCGGACTCGGTTTTGGGCTGCTCCCTTTATCTGTGCCCATGTGTGCCCATTTGTATTTGCCTCTTCTTCAACCGTTTTTCTCCATGTCTTCCTTGGCCGGCCCACCCTCCTTTTTTCCTGGGGATTCCAGTCCAAAGCGTGTTTTGCGATTTTTTCTTTTTCTTTTTTTTAATGTGTTCGATCCATCCCCATTTACGGGCCTTGATATCTGTCTCTATTGGCTGTTGCTTTAAAGTTCGCCACATGTTTTTGTTTGATATTTTGTCTGGCCATCTTATTTTAAGTATATGCCGTAACATTTGTTTACGAATGCCTGTAGCTTATCAGTATTTGTCTTTGTAACCCTCCAAGTCTCCTAGCCATAGAGCAGCACTGCCTGGACATTTGTGTTGAAAATCCCAATTTTGCTCCGGAGTGACAGGGCCGTGGACCTCCACATCGGGCGCAGCGAGTTGAAGGCACATCTAGCCTTGTTGATACAGCATTTTATGTCCTCGTCTGCTCCCCCGTCCTTATTGATCATGCTTCCCAGATATGTGAATGTGTTCGTTTCACGTAAATCTTCTCCATTTAGCTGTATGGGCAGGTTCTGCCTGTTATTGATTCTGATGACCTCTTTTTTTTTATTGATTTTTAATCCAACTTTGGAGGCTTCTTCAGATAGCCGATTTAGTTTGACTTGTGTATGTTGATGCTTGTGAGATAGTAGGCATATGTCATCGGCAAAATCAAGATCCTCCAACCTTTTGGTGAAACCCCACTGGATTCCTGTGTCGTTTTTGTGGTTTTCAGCATGATCCAGTCGATTACCATCAAGAATATCATTGGCGATAGCATACATCCCTGTCTTACTCTCGTCGTCACCGTGAATGGTTTTGTTAGTTTTCCCTTGTATATTACCTGACTGGTGGAGTCTTTATAAAGTTTCTGTGTGATAGATATAAATTTTTTGGGTATTCCATAGTGGCTCATTAACTTCCAGATAACATCTTTATTCACACTATTAAACGCCTTTTATAAGTCGACAAAAGTCATGTATAAGGGGGATTGCCACTCAAGAGACTGTTCAATAATGATGCGCAGCGTGGCAATGTGGTCAGTATATGACCTGTCTTGACGAAAACCAGATTGTTCTTATCTCAGCTTTTTGTCCAAGGCATCTCTAAGCCTCTCTAGGATGATTCTTGTCAGCAACTTACTTGGGACTAAAAGAAGCATTATCCCTCTCCAGTTGTTGCATTGTGTCAGGTCTCCCTTCTTTGGCAGTTTTATCAGGTATCCCAGTTTCCAATCAGATAGGATTATTTCTTCTTCCCGAATCTGCTTAAGTAGAGGATGTAGTATGTCTGCTGATATTGCTGGGTCTGCTTTTAGTGCCTCTGGTTGGATACCGTCCGAGCCAGCTGCTTTGCCATTTTTCATGTTCTTAAAAAAAAATTGAAAAAAAGAAATGAACATTGACATGATATGTCTAAATCACGTGCCACCAGTATGAAAGCCTATTACACTTACACCTTTGTTATCTAGGCTCGTGACAAAAATGACGTTTTTTTGTACACTATAATAATAGTTTGAGTCTGCTAACGAAACTTGATTTACGCGAATAGGCCCTAGATCTAGTATTATTTCAAATTAAAATGTATCTTAAATTAGCCAATTCCATTGCTAAACAAACAAAGATTTATAAAAAATAATGAAGGTTTGAAATAGTTTAGAATAGAAACTCATTATTATCTAGACTAGATCTAGATAGAAAAAGTTATCTAGATTCTACGACTGGTTTTGTTAAGTCGAGTTTTCTTGTAGATGTAGCTAGAACCTTGTATCCTTGAATTAGATGATCCGTGAAGCTAAAAAGCAAAGATTTATATCAAATATTTAAGGACTAAAATAGTTTAATTAAAAAAATCAATAATTTATTCTGATTTTAAAGTGCTTTTTAATTTTAACTAATTAATTTTGGTTTGACCTAGATTCTAGTTCTATAAATAACTTCCTACGACAGCTGATCTTTAGATTCTAGATCTAAAGAAATGCATTGCATACTTAAATAAAAAGGACTGTTGAAAATTGATATGAGTGTTGTAACGTAATAAAAATAACAAACAGACGTATCGTTAAAGCTATAGCCGACAGAACATTAGCTATATAATGCGTTATAGTTACTTTTGAATTAGCAACAAAATCTTGTATGGAAGCCGCCATTATTTAAATTATTATTGTAAAAACTATATAAATCAGGTGACGTCACTATCCGCTATAAGCAAAGTCATTGTTCTGAACTTTTATACTTAACTAGCTGACCAGCGATGTAGCATACGCCGCCATCTAGTCGTTTTATTTTCTGCTTATCAGCAATTCATAATTTGTGAATTCAACACTACCCCTTCCCGAATAATAAAAAAAAAATATTCAAACATGTAAACAAACTTGAGTTTTAGTAGTATATAGATTTAATTAATGTAGGAAAAATGCGCCACTAACCTTAAAATGGTCGTAGAAGGAGCGACTCCTCCCTCTGCTTCCCCTCTGCGTCCGCAATTAATAGTCCTTTAAAAAGCTATTTTGGATTTCTCAAAAATGGTGTGATTTTTGATAATTTTGAATAAATTTGTTTTCTACAATTAAATTTTAAGAATGAATAGAATAGATGAACTTACTGTTTTAAAATGGAGTATTTAGCCCGATTTTGCAAAAAAACAGTTATATTATTATAAAACATATTCTTTTATTATTAGGTTATGCCTCAAAAAGAAATCCAGATTCTGGTAGTTGGTTCATCACAGAGTTTTGCAAAGTTTTAACTGATAACTGGGAAATGGATGAAATGTGTACACTTTTAACACGAGTAAATGAAGCTGTAAGCAAGATTGGACTGACAACAGACCCTGAAAAACACGAAATAACAAAACAGATGTCAACATATACATCAATGTTGACAAGGAAATTATATCTTTGCAAGGATAATCTTCAGGTATGTATTTAATGGCATATATAAATACACATACACATACACAAACACACAAATATATATATATATATATATATATATATATATATATATATATATATATATATATATATATATAAACAAAGTAATGGGGGCTGTAATGCACACCTGAAGTAGATCGGGTATATGTATACACGTATCAAATGTATTGCTCTTGTCAAAAATGGGCTTTTAAGTAAATATAAGGGGAAAATTAGAGTGATCTCAATAATTGAGTTTAAGTGACCGAGAACTAATCTATAGTGTCCGCGGCTTTCTATAAACAATACATTTTTTTAAGTGCTTGAATTATATCGATCACTTGCAGACGCGACAAAAAGTTGATATTTAATATGGAGATAGCTCTAGTTCCTTAGACAATTGGAAAAATATTAGATTCTCAGAAGTATTATTATCTATAATAATAGTTTCGCTGTCTGTCTATCTATCTATCTATCTATCTATCTATCTATCTATCTATCTATCTATCTATCTATCTATCTATCTATCTATCTATCTATCTATCTATCTATCTGTCTGACAAGAACGCTCTAGAGAAAACACAAGGAATTTAAAAACTCTCACAGTGAAACGAAAGACGAAGTATGACGCGGTCACATTTAGCATAGAGTAGAACATAATCTCAAACCAGAGAGTGCACACATTTATATGACGTCATTGATTATCGCGTAAACATTCAATACAAAGGCAATTTGGTCTAATCTAAGTGGTTTGCGTGAAGAGTTTCTTTCATACAATTCTTCGGGTAGGGGCGAAGCCCCACCCCCGCGTAAGAGCGTCTGAGCCCCCCCCCCCTCCCCAACTCAAAAGAAATTTCCTCATCGATACTCTATAATAAAATTACCGCCTTATTAATGTGTCTAATCTAAAAAGTGGTTTTCTTGCAATGGGACGGTAGACATTTTTTTTTTTGGGGGGGGGGGGGGGAGGGGGGTGGAGGGGGGGGGGGTGGGGGGATGGGGGGTGGTGTGTGGGGGGTGGGTTGGTTTCAGTGTTTCTTTCAGACTTTTTCCTCCCCGGAGAGGGGTGGGGGTACTTGAAATTTTCGGGGGCGGGGGGTAGAATTTTCTGGGAGGGGGCGGACACTGGAAAAAGTATATAATTATATTTCGTTGAATGGGACGGTAGACATGTTTTTTTTGGGGGTGGGGGGGAGGTGGAGGGGTGGGGGGGTGGTGTGTGTGGGGGGGGGGGGGTGGGTGGGGGGTGGTGTGTGGGTGGGTGGGTTGGTTTCAGTGTTTCTTTCAGACTTTTTCCTCCCCGGAGAGGGGTGGGGGTACTTGAAATTTTCGGGGGCGGGGGTAGAATTTTCTGGGAGGGGGCGGACACTGGAAAAAGTATATAATTATATTTCGTTGAATGGGACGGTAGACATGTTTTTTTTGGGGGGGGGGGGGGGGGGTGGGGGGTGGGGGGCGGTGTGTGTTGGGGGTGGTGTGTGGGGGTGAGGGGTGGGGGTGGTGTGTGGTGGGGGGGGGGGGTGGGGTTGTGTGTGGGGTGGGGGGTGGGGTGGGGGTGGTGTGTGGGGGGGTGGGTTGGTTTTAGTTTAGAGAAAAGAGACAGCACTATCAGCCTAGCGCCCTCATCGATACTCTATAATAAAATTACCGCCTAATTAATGTGTCTAATCTAAAAAGTGGTTTTCTCGCAATTTCTTTAATGCAATTCTTCGCGTAGTGGCTAAGCGCGACACCAGTGTTTCTTTCAGACTTTTTCCTCCCCGGAGAGGGGTGGGGTACTTGAAATTTTCGGGGGCGGGGGTAGAATTTTCGGTGAGGGGGCGGACACTGGAAAAAGTATATAATTATATTTCGCTGAATGGGACGGTAGACATGTTTTTTGGGGGGGTGGGGGTGGGGGTGGGTGGGGGGTGGGGGTGGGGGTGGTGTGTGTGTGTGGGGGGGGGTGGGTTGGTTTTAGTTTAGAGAAAAGAGACAGCACTATCAACCTAGCGCCCGGTGTATCCTTCCTCAACGGGCCATTTTTCTCGTATTATTATAAAGGGGTTAATAACTGAACGCTTTTGCTCGTCAATTTTAATTATTAAAGTGACTCACAAGCGTGAGCAATTTAAATTTTAGATTTCCCCTGTTCTTTGACTACACGCATAAATAAACAGCGAAAACATTTGGAGAAAAGAAAAATTCATTTAAAATTTTCAAATAAAAATTAACAAGTTTTCGCATGTTTTTACCTAAAGTGATTTTTTACATAAAGTGATATAATTGCGTCACAAATTTCAACTTTTAATTACCCCAGTCCTTTGATTACACAAATAAACGATAATGTCATGTAGATACAATAAAAACAAGTTGATAAAAAGTCTAGTGACAATTTAAGCACAATTTCCTTATGTTATCCATAACAATTTTAAATCGAGATAAATCATATATTTAGCAAATAAATAATGCAACACAACTAGTTTCAATAATTCAAAACAAAATAGAAAAAATCCTTTCGAACCTCCGCTCATTCGCTATGGTAAAATCCTTTCGAACCTCAGCGCTTTGCGCTAAATCATCCTAGGCCTACACGATGCTCAGTTTAAAAATTCTTAATAATTTTTTGTGTCCGAACGAAAGGATATTTTTGAAAACTTTCTTCGGCAATATTGTTCTAAATTATGGCAGAAATCAATTTGGTAAATGTTTTAAGTCGCTAAGTGGTCTGGTTGCCGAGATATAGGCCAAAAACTGCATTTTTTCGAGGTTGTTTGGCTTTTCCGGGAAATCCAGGAAGGTATTCCGGGAAATTTTTTGACCTATGTTCATCCTCGGAATTTGCTTAACATATTTGCTTTTGGAACTAGTCCTCGATATTGCTTCGTTGAGAAGGAGATACGACTTAAAGACGAATTAAAGCTGCGGACACATATCCATCCATACATCCATCCATTCATCCATCCATCCATCCATTCCCAGAAATGACGAGTTAATAATCGCAATTCTCCTGAATGGAAATTGCGCTAAAAACCCTTTATATTTTATTCTACAAAAATTTTAAATTGATGTAAAAATTAAAATCTCTAATAACTGATATTTGCGGAGGCCACTTGCGAAACCTGCCAAGTACATTTTTGACAAGAATAGTTTGCTCTAATAACCTTCTTCAAAATGTCGCTAATTTAGTACTATAGTAATTTGTGTTTAGAAAAATATACATCTTGCTGATTTTCTGTAAGGGGTTATCCATAAAACGGTACACAAAAATCCCCTCCTCCCTAAAATGACGTCACACACAGAGGCGTAGCGACCAATTCCAGGGCACGGGGCGGGATATACATTTTTGCGACCCTCCTTCACATTCTATTTACAGTTATTCCTGTGTTTGAAAAAGTGCCTCCTGCCGAAAGTAAATACATAACTAAATTGCAAACGTTTTGTAGAGCTTCTTACCAGTTACTTTCCCATTAGATTTTCTATTTTGGTGCCACAAAATTAATATAGAAAACAGTTAAATCAATGTAAAACGTGTTAAAGTCGTTTATTTTTGTAACTTTGACCATATATAATTTAATACTTCAGCTTAAAATGAGTTTTTCAATTAATTTTTCAACCCCTTTTGGCGCCACCTTAGGGTCGGAGCCCGAGGCGCCTGCCCCACTGCCCTCCCCTAGCTATGCCCCTGGTCTCACCTCAGCCTACAAGCCCCCTCAAAATTGCAGTTGAATCTTTTCAATCAGCATCATTATTAACAGGATGCTATTTGGCACGATGGCGCCTGTTAGTTTTAAGGAGCCAGGGGTCGTACGCCGCGCCTATGCGGTAGTGTAATCGGGGGGTGGGGGCCCTGAGAGCGCCCCTCTACGTCTCTGACACATGGGCGGTTACCGAAGTGTGTTCTACCATATTATTTCGGTGAGTGATTAATGTACATTCAATGTTTTCATGCGGTAGTGTAGGTAAACCCGTGTCCCGATATTTATGATCCAAGCGCAGGCATTGTTTACATTTAAATAACTCACTTTTAGAAAAGACGGTCACGCGTCTTAGAACATAAGATTGGTAACGCGTTGCTGAAATCCTTCTAATACATTTTGTCAAACTTACTTCTATCCCCGCGGCAACGCGCGGGGGACGGGTACGCTAGAATATATATATATATATAAATAAAAAAAAAATCTATATACATATATATATATATATATATATATATATATATATATATATATATATATATATATATATATATATATATATATATATATATATATATATTAGAGACAAGGACGTTGCAGACCCTGTAAATTACCTCCAATTAGTATGTGAAATTTGGTGGGAAAATGAATGTATTTGCTTGCTGATGCAAATGCAGAAATATTTTTTTAGCGAGGAGATATTGCTGCTATGTAAATAATTTCTTTTTAAATTCTGTATACAGATTACAGACTATGATAGACTACAAGGTAGGATAAAGTCACGTTTTTTCATTCAATTTTCCAGAATCATTTTTTTTGTTTAATAAATCAGTTAACAGACATGTCAAACATTAACTATAAAAAAATATTTACATTTTATCTCATAGGTTCCCAATCTTTGGAGTCTTACAGATTGGGTGCTGGAAAAATTATAATTATAAATATCGACGAGTTTTTCGATGGTGACAAAGTTGTTTTAAAAAGAGAAAATTCAGCTGAAGACGTTAAGTGTCTGGAAGATGTATTTATTGGTGATATGAAAATGAAGTTAATGCCATATCATGCGAAAACAACAGCAGGAAAGATTTTGGGATTTCTTGATAAAAGTAGAACTCAGTTATTCCTATTTTATTCAAAATATTTTACCAATAAACCCACATTCTCTTTTCAATTAACGAATAAAGCATGCATATTCTATTTAAAAATAAAACTGAATTAAATAACTATGATAATATTTAAAAAAAATGAAACTTTCAAATTCAGGCGCAAGGGAGGATTATACAAATGATGCAATATTTGTGTGTGTCATAATGTCTTACGGAAATGGTGTTGAGCTACATGCTTCAAAGAACGAACTAGGTGTTAACATGGAGAAAGTTGTACATATGTTTGATCAATCAACAAGCCTTCAGGGAAAACCAAAGCTTTTTATCTTTCAAGTAAATATACATTTACGTACCTATATATTATATATATATATATATATATATATATATATATATATATATATATATACATATATATATATTGTATTAAGATATACATATATTGATATACAGTATATTCATAATTGCTAGCCCATACTTCATTTATACATCAAGTGTTTTTGACGCTTTGTCTGAGTTTAGAAATACTTAATTTTAACCTAATATTTAAAAGAACAATATCGCTTAACATATATGGCTTTAGCCAGTCTTTAAACTATGAGACACCCTAAAAATAATCAATTTCTGACGTCCTTGATTCTAGAGTAAATAACTGTGGGTCGCGGGAGTCAGTCATCCATAAATGACATCACGTCTGTTACTTATCGTTACAAAAATACCAGACCCCACATTCAAAAAGACGTCACACCTCAGACGTTTTGTCTTTTAAAAACACCGATTTCGACCGAGCACGGCTCTGACCACACTTTCCTTTCATATGCTGAGAACACAGAAGCAGATGAACTCTACTACACCTGCCCTGTGTCCCGCCAATTTCTGATAGGGAACTTTATCATTAAAAAACTCGAACCCGTGCCACCGGCATGGTAATTATTACACTACCATTTCAGCCATCTAAGCTCTTCCTGTTAGTTGCATATTTAGTGGTATATGCCTAATTTACTTTGAGTCTGCGTAAGAAACTTGATTTACGCAAATAGGCCCTAGTATTATTTCAAATTAAATTTTATCCGAAATTAACCAATTCTATAGCTAAACAAACAAAGCTTTATATAAAAATAAAGGTTCTGAAAAAGTTTAGTATAGAAACTCATTATTGACATAGATTCTAGCTCTAGATAGAGTTTTTTAGATCTAGATTATACGACTGGCTTTGCTTAAGTCTAGAACATTGATGTAGTCTTTCCGTAGTTCTAGATCTAGAACCTAGACCGATAAATCCCTTGTAGTATAATAAAGAAACTCAATAATTGACCGTGTTTCTATTGTTTTTATTTTTAACTAATTGATTTTGGTTTGACCTAGCTTCTAGATTTTAGATCAAGGATTGAATTTTCCTTTACTCCGAGAGCTTATCTTTAGATCTATTGTATACTCACATAAGAATAACTGTTAAAATTGATAATAGTGTTGGAACCTAAAAAAAATTACAACCGGACGTATCGTTAAAACTATAGCCAACAGAAAATTATCTTTATAATGCTTAAAACTTTTGAATTGGCAATAAAATCTTGGATGAAAGCCGCCATTATTGTTATAAAAAGAGAAAAAATAATGTGACGTTACTATAAGTAAAGTCATTGTGATTAACAGTTTGGTAAAAATGAACATTGTTCTCTATCTAAATACGTATTTTAATGCTCTACACATAGTGCAGATTCTTTCCTCTAACCAAACAGACAAAAAAACAACAACAAAAAATCAAATAAATATACAAACATGTAAACAAACTTGAGCTCTAGTAGTATACAGACAGATAGATTATAAACAGGTGTCTCAGCTTAGGAAACTACCGTAAATTAATAGGTTTACATACTCTAGTATGTCGAAACTTAGAACCATAAAGTGCCACTGGCAGCAGTTCTGATAACATATGAATAGAGAAGAAACTGTACACAACCCTCGCAGCTCATTTCTACATAAGCTGTCAGATCCTCTTTCTGACGGATGCAAAAAAATTTCTTTCAGTCATCTTTCCTCGGTTGTAATGGGAACATAGCCCTCCCACTCCCCAGTGACTAAACATAAATAAATATATAATGTATATAGAAGAAAAATACTCTAACCACTGACTGCGATCCGTCGGAAATTTTAACCCACCCCCTGTTCTCCCACCTCCATAGTCTAATTCCAGCAGAAAAATGTCTAAAAGAAACTTTGGTCCTAAACACCCATAATTTTAAAAAGTCACACGCACCGTACAGCACAGCCTTTGCAAGGTTGAAGCGTGACAATGAAAGTCAATATATAAAGACAAAAACAATAAATAAAGATAAAATGAGGTTTTTAAATTTGTACATACATCTAAACTGATAGCTAAGAAAATTGTTATATCTTGTTTTTTCTAAAATAATTGTTCATTATGAAATTAAGGTTTTAATTTATGTGAAGAGCAAAGAACGAAAACAAACAGAATTTATTACTATTCACACAAGTTATGATTTATGTGTAAAGATTGTACTAATTACAATTTACGTTTAAGCTGATTTATAAAAATCAAATACATTAGAAAAAAAATTTATGTTGTGTTTTGTGTTTGTGAGTTTAATTGTTACCAGGGATAGTTTTGGGTTTTGGGATATATATTTTCTCAAAAGTAAATATTTACCTATATATTTTACCGGCAGTGTATGAAAACTGTCATTCTGTACAAAACCTAGCTAACATATAAAATGCCTGAAATAAGCAGAAAAGTAAGAAATAAATCAATAATTCATACATTTCCTACCCGTTCTTTAAAATACTCATTACAAACAGGCACGCTTTCTTAAGAATACATTATCATGACGATGATAGTACCTGACGATATCCAAACTAAACTTGCACGATGTTGAACTGCATCTTAACCTTTGAAAGCCATTCCATAAGAAACAAAATGGCGTAAAGAAAGGCATTGTAGTGAAGCCTATGGCATTTTATGATTTCAATTCGCGCTGCAAACTGAATCTAATCGACTTGCAATCCCATCCTGACAAGGAAAACAAGTTTATAATGGTGAACCAAGATCATCTCACCAAGTTTGTGGTTTTCTAGTCATTCAAAAAAAAAAAGATGCCGGAATAAGTGGTGCAACATCGATTTTACAGCCCTACAACGATTGGGAATTTGCGAATAAAGGGGATAGTGGCATATATGTATACTGGTCCACTTTGAAGATTGTACACGGTAAGCCAGGAAATTGTCGAAAGAGCTAACCAAGACATCGACAATATGCTGTGATAAAAATATGCAAGATAAAAAAAACACCGCGCTGGAGCGAGGGAATACGTTTCGTGCAGCTTATGACAAACAGGGCATTTCTCTGTGGTATTCAACGAACACATTACAAAGCTTTTTTGGTTGCAAAGCTAAAGTGGATCTTACAACATCTAAGCTACACCAAGATGCATTATAGGGTGTACGGCCGAGGAAGAACTGGAAATAATAATAGAAAGTGTACAAACAATACAACCGATAGAAACAGATCAAGTTGAAGAAGAGACCGAGGTCACCGCTAAAAATACTGGCAATAATTCAATCCACGATAAACAAAACCAAAGTAGAAGGGAAGATGTGAATGGTGTATTATCCTACTGTTCAGCTGCGTTGTGTGCGTGATTAAAAGAACAGCGACACCCACTCGTGCAAAAAGTGCGGACAAACATTCATGTGATCTGTAGACACGCTAATAAAGATGTTGAAGGTGAGGACATGATAGGTTATTGGGTGAATAATTGGTGCACACATGCTTCAACATTGAGAATGAACTAGAAAATTATCGACAAGTGCAAAGGAATATTGAAGTACAGGCCAAGAAATGAAAAATGACATGACAAAAAAATTGCTTTCTGCATCTTTGAGGGACACTGTGTGGGTTCCTATTCATGACGTAGACAAGGGACGCGGTGATCCGTGAAATCTGCTAGCAGTTGTAATGGATGTGACAGAAGATGGCTGTTATCGACTTGGAACGGTGCTAAAAATATTGAACCAACTACGTGCAAGATCATGTCTGTGTATGTGATTTATATGTTTTTGTGTAATAATAAGAGAAATAATCCCTGTACAAATGGTCTTTGACAAAATATCTCATAGAAAGTGTTTCAGGACAAAACATATTGCGGCCATAAATATCGCATAGGATGATTATGTTAAGACAACGTATTTCAGGATAAAAAATATCATGGACCAAATACTTTCGACAAAATATTTCACAGTAAAATTGAGTATGATTTTTGAAACTCCTGAAATAAAACTAGATCAATTAAATAAAACTAGATCAAAAGTAAATTGCTTAAGTGTCAATGCAAGGAAAATGACGACACACATTAGCAATATATTCGATTAATAACTAGGGGGAAACACATTTTGGGAAATAACATCTGCTTCCTTTTTAAAAATATCAAGCGTTAAAATATTTCTGTCATACCCATAACTAAGTAAACAGGTAACAAATGTTTTGGTCATTGGGGAGCAAAAGTGCAACAACACCGATGACACAATTTGGGTATCAAAGGAATAGTGTGGTTGTGTGTCTAGAAGTTCTTGTTTGTGAATATACTGTTTTCATGTGTCTAAATCATTTGTTTCCATCTTTATGAAGTGGAACGTTTTTTTTATTTTTTTGATGTGTTTTGTTTTTTAATAGGATTCCAGACATGCGTACTTTAAAACGATTACCAGCAGTGCAGCTACCACAAACAGATCTGATAACCATCCTGATTCTTCACTATTGACCGAACCACATTTAGCAGATTGTCTTATAGTAAGGTCATCACCCCCAGGTGGGCTTTCTTTTATTGATTTACAGAAATATCGTTTTTTAAAACACCATAACAGTTTACTTAAATTTAGCTATAACTAATGTGTGGAATTTTTTAACTTCTGATGAATCTAATAACGAAATCATACATTGTAAGTTGATGAATACGGAATCTATTTTTATGTTTACGTAAACGTCTATATAGTATATATATATATATATATATATATATATATATATATATATATATATATATATGTGTGTGTGTGTGTGTGTTTGTATGTGTGTATGTTTATAACGGATATGTAGACGTTTACAGTGTCATAAAAATAGATTCCGTACTCATCATTTTACAATGTACGATATATAATCTAGCAGACCATGCCAGGCACTGTAAAAAAATCTATCTGTAAAATACCAATATTTATTTGTTTACAGAGGGCAATTTAGTAAGAATTACTTACTCTATGTGGTCTGGTTGTAAGCCTGTGTATTTCTTCGTGCGTTGGTACACATGTGTTTCTTAATCTTGTCATAATTTAATTCTTTAAATGAGCAGTTAAAATTTGACATTGTCATTTGACTATTGTGTCACATTTTCACTGTCACTTATTCTTATTTAAAATATTCTTTTATCTTGTGTAGCTTACCTTTCACAAGATAACCAACAGTACGAATCTACTTTCATAGCGGAGCTATGCAAAGTTTTCAAAACGTATTGGCAACAGGAGGAGATATGTACCATGCTGACCAGGGTGAACAGCATTATGTGTTTTAAAGACCAAAATGAATCTGAGACACTTTCGTCATCGTTTAAATCAATGTTAAGAAAAAGGTTATTCTTTTCCGAAAAAGTGAGTGAAAATTAAAAACACATCATTAAAAATCTATAATATAAGCGGGCTGAGCGTGTGTCAGTCCTTCCTTCCTTCCTTCCGTCATCGCTATAGCTTTTGGAACCATAAAAGTAAACATTCGCACCATGCTGTGCTTTTCAGTGCACCGCAGTGTCTTATTATAAGTATTAGAGTAGGGTTTGTTTATATAGCGGCATAGAGCTATTTTATAATTTCCACTGTTTGTACAATTTTGCATAACGTAAAGAGAATATTAAATACACGCACATTGATAAAACATATTAAAAGAATCAATGTCAAATATAGTTTTTGTTAATATTCCTAGAAAAAGTGGATATATTTTAATAACATAATAACTGTAGGTTAGAAAAATCTAATTAAACTGTTTAGTAATTTTGCCAAGGGAGGTATTTTAAAAATAAATTGAACTCACGCTAATAAAAAATGTGAATGCAAATATACTTTCGTCATAGAAGGAATTAGTGTTGCAATAATATAATTAGCAAAATGTGATTGCACATTATGTGGATGTGTAAGAGGAAATTATTGTTAGAAAATTATAATTAGCATGGATTGATAAAAGGCAATCTTTTATTTATTTTATTCACTGAATGTAGGCCCTACTGTTTATTACTTATAATTTTTAATCAACTATTCAGCACTATTATAGACGCGTCATCAAGTTCATTAGGTGCGCAATGGTTTTAGTTATGAAACTCTATTGTAAATTTTTAAAATTTAAAGTATTGGAAAAAAAATGCGTGAATGGATAAAGTGAAATATTGTAGGTAAAACACGGATATTTTAAATACTGCCTATTATTTATACTGTTTACTAATTATTATTCTATCTTTCGGTTTGAGGACAAGCTAGGGGTTTTATAGGAGAGGCGTAGCGAGGGGAGGGCATATGTCCCCGGGTGCCGACCTTAGGGGGCGCCAAATTGGGTTGGAAAAAAATTGCGAGGGGGGGGGGGGGGGAAATCGAAAGTTTTAGGGCGGGGGGGGGGGGACAGGGGTGCAAATCGAAAGTTTGAGGGGGGTGCAAATCACCGGAAAGGGCGCGATTTCGCGCTACGGGCTAGACTGTGAGCAATATGCCTTTATGATTGCATTTAAATTGTGTTTATGTTATGAGTGTTGTGTTTGTTTTTTCGTTTTTTTTTTTTTTTTTTTTTTGCGTTCGTTTGTGTTGTGTTTAGTTTTGTTCTGTTCCCAGGTTGGTACATTTAATAAAAATTTACCGTGGCGGAGCACGGGATGCAGCTAGTTATATATATTTTTAAAAGTGTTAAAAATGAAAATAATTAAAGTTTAAAAAAATGTAATTTAAGTTTTAAAGTTTTACATTTCTTTTAACTATTTTTAAAATGAATTATACAATAAGTAAAAAAGAACTCAAGCAAAAATAAAGTCGTCATCGATACTAGATAATAACGACACTAACATTACCAACAAATTTATTTGTCTAATATTAAAAGTGATCTCCAAGCAAAGTTTCTTTGATGGATCTTGTCGTCCTCTCGACGCCCCCCCCCCCCCTATTAGACCGTCAACGATCCCCCCTCTTCCCACGTAAAATAAAAGTCTGAAAGAAACACTAACTGCACGATTGATGTTTGATAATGACATATTTCGTTTCCATTTAAATTTTAGATTGAGTAGGGGATTTGGGTATTGTTTTCAGTTGAGAGAAAAAGACACTATCACCCAAGCGCACGTTGTATTTCTCCATTAACGGGCCATTCGTCAAGTCTGTGTATGATAGTGAGGAACATTAGTTTTTTAATAAATAAACTGGGAATGATCTCCTATAAACTTTCTCTAATATTCTTATATAACATTACGGGGTATGGCAACTCGGGATATAGATACTATTTTAAATCCATTTTTAATTACTTAAACTTTTAAAAATAGATTAGAATATCGTAGAAAAAAAGCTCCACACCAAGTGAACGCCAAATAAAATGTGCATAATAGTGCGGAATATTATAAGTACCTTATAAATTAACATGCGTTTTTTGAAAAATCGGAAATAACCTTAATTAGTACTTCCGTACAACGAAAGTTACTCAAAATTTGAGAGAAAGCAGATAATTTAATTTTTTACTTATATGTGAAATTTTATTTATCTATCGGAAATGGTACTCAAGTTATAGGCTTTTCAAAAGTTGAAAGAAAACGTTTCAGTTCCGGTTATCGGAAATTGCTGAGAGTTTATATAGATATTTAAACTTCATCTAACACTTTTATATGACATTTCATTAACCTAGCTGTAATATTACAGACACACACCCAAACACACAAACACATACACAGACACACAGACATACGGATAGGATTGCAAAACTGTTTTTCTGACTCAGGGTGGTGTAAAAGGTTTAGATTTGCAAAAATCACGATTTTTTTGCATGATTACAATACTTTCTCTATACTTTGTATACGAGAAAGTAAAAAAGACAGAGGAATCAATTTAAAAATAGATTTAAATGATTTTAGAAATTAGACATAGGGTAATGTATTATTTCCGTTCACTAGAAATTACTCAAAATGTATCAGAAAACAGAAAATGAGATCTACTACATGTCTTTTTTCTAACTAAAAAAATACTTAAAATTTAGAGTTTTCAAAAAAACCGAAAGTAGAATAAGTGCACTGCCTGTTACCCAAAATCGCAGAAAAGTTAATACAGAACTACAAATTTGAATCATACTTGTACATGAAATTTTGTTCACATAGCTGTAAAAGTACTTAAGTTATTGTGTTTACAGACAGACATACATATAGAAACAAAAACAGAGACATACACATACATACTCCATGACGCGTAAAACGCATAGATTTTGATAAATACGGATTTATAATTTTTGCTCAATTAAAATAAATTCCTATATGATAAAGTACTGAGGTGTAAAACGGTGAAAACAGTTCAAATTTATTTGATTTTACTGCACGATTACAATGCTTCCTCTATACTGTGTATTCGAGAAAGTAGCCTACATGTTTTTTCTCTAACTTATATATATATATATATATATATATATATATATATATATATATATATATATTTATTCATTCATTCATTCATTCATTCATTCATTCATTCATTCATTCATCCATCCATCCATCCATCCATCCATCCATCTATTTATTTATTTATTTTATTTTTTTTATTATTTTTTTTATTTATTTTTTAATTTATTTTTTATTAATTAATTAATTGACTAATTAATTAATTAATTAATTTAATTATTTCTTTTTTTTTCTTCTCTATTAAGTATTTATTTTTTTTTGATGTATTTACTATAATTATAAGTTTTTTTTATTTTTCAGTGCATTGAAGCCGGAAAAGCCAAACAGAGTGTGAAAAATAGGCTTGAAAAGTCGGGTTCCAATGTTTGTTGCCAGAATGAATATTTTCCAACCGAAATTAAATAGTTTATCACATTCGAAAATAAGAACAATATGACTTCCGGTTTTACTAAGGCTAGAAATATTCAAGTAAATAATTATTTGTAATAATATTGTAATTTAATGTAGTTTTACTTTTAATTTTATTACTAGAGTCAATGTGTTGTGTTGATATGGTATGATGTGTTTAACTTAAAAAAAATATTAATTTAACACGTTTTAGGGTGTAAAATTTATGTTAATAGTTGTTAACCTATAGATATACACAAATTAGGGGGTGGTGCTGCATCAATATCCGATTTTCCAAAAGTATTGCAGTAAACTTAATGTGCAAACAAAGTATTGCAGACGGTAGGCCTATAATATTAAATGCAAGTGTAAAAGTTTCTGTCTTATATGACTAAGGGTTCCAAAGCCTTAGTGATTCGAATGTTGAATTTGGAGTAAAAATAAAAAGTTAAGAAACCATGAAACGAAGGGTGAGAAAGCGAAGAAGTCTTGTTATGTGTGAGAGAGCCATGTGTCTAATAAATACGTGTTCACTTATGTTGTAAGTTTTAGGTAGACTTTTCTATGTAAGCACAAAATATGTATACAACTGGTAATGAATTAATTACTATTAATATAGCTTTATTCTCAGACCAACTATCAACAAACCAAATTACGTTATGTTTGTTAGCCGGTCTTCTCACTTCAATACAATGTATATTCCTACTTAATTTGTAATTTACACAAGTTTATTGACACTTGATAATAGCCTACTACATCATCCTTGCTACAGCCCTTGAGGCTAGACAAGCTCCACCCCCTCCTTGTACCCCACTCCTCCACACCGCACTGAACAGTGCGTGAAGATACCATTAGCCATACATTACCAATGTTCATTCAACCGTGAATAACACATACGTGAAGTTTAGTGAATGTTTATCAGCTATCTAGTATTTAAATCAATTGCTAATAAACCATACACAGGGCAAAGAGCGTAGGCTTACCCATTACCACATGAGTCGTTATACAGTCCATTGTAAAGTCTGATAGCTACCTAGCCCACGTGGTTATTACAACCTATCGTGAATTATTTTGATTTACTGTACTGTAATATGATTGGTCAAGCATATCAGTGAATCTTTTCCCATTCATTATTTTTAAGCGCATGCCTTGATGTTTTGTTTGAAAACAGAATTTCGCTTTGTAGAAGGCCGCTGTCCGCGTAGTAATGTGAACATTTGCCGGGGTAGGGCCTACAATTTTTCACCTAGCAATAAAAGAAAGACCGTAGACTTTAGAAGTCCGGTATGTCCGGGATTGATAGTTAAAAGATGTTAGTACCGAATTAAGAAAGACTTAATAAATAAACAAAAAAAATGATAAATAACATGTCATTTTTTATCGAAAACATGCTTTAAAATAAATGAAATACTATGAGATATTCTATTGCTATAATAATTAAAGCGTAATTGATAGCAACATTTTCAAAATTAGTTTGATAAAGACTAAATAATTCAGATCGGTCATTTTCGGCCTTTGGCTCATCGACACACGATGTCACTTTTAAACACGATTTTACACGTGTCAGAGCTTTATCCCCTCACCCACTTCCATTAAAATATAAACCTAAGCCGAACCACAAGTTGCTTTTTTAATTAAAAAAAATCTAGGCCTACTGTGCTCTGCTAAGAATGAATGTATTGATGTATTTGATAACAGTTAATACATTTTCTAAACTTTGTGGAAATGAAAAAAAAGTGTGCAATCTTACTTTCTGAACCCATCTCCTTTTCATTTGAGCCGGAATCTCCCCCACCCAATCAGATTTTGGTGTATTTTATGTACAACCTGTACAACCGCAACTTCTAGAATCAAGGGGGCGGGGGGGGGGGGGGGGAGGGAGGTCGACTGAAATGGTCCAAAGCGACAATGCAAAAATTACAAAAATGTATAAACTTTATTTTCGGTCCAAGGGAGGTAATTCATGAATTAACGCATGATTTTAAGAAACTAGGTTTTTCTTTATTAATTTTTTTTCCCTAAAACAATAACACAAAATACGGCGGAATTGCGTGATTAAACATAAAAACAGCTCGCAAACTCTGGAATAAATCAGATATATGAACACATTTTTTTTGTAGTTGGTTTTGCAAGATTTGTTCTTTAGTGTGGTGATATCAACGTGTGACAAGTCTACACATACCTGACAATATGTGACAAGTCTACATATACCTTACATCACTTTGTGACAAGTCTACACATACCTGACAATATGTGACAAGTCTACATATACCTTACATCACTTTGTGACAAGTCTACACATACCTGACAATATGTGACAAGTCTACATATACCTTACATCACATTGTGACAAGTCTACACATACCTGACAATATGTGACAAGTCTACATATACCTTACATCACATTGTGACAAGTCTATACAT
>NW_026733563.1:50000-80000 GCF_028476545.2 Physella acuta
ACTGACCTTGAGGCGGTCCGCTTGTAGTCGCTGCAGTTTCTAGAACATTCTGTGTAGACCCAGGGTGACCATCCCCCGTTCTCTGGAATGGAATGACACACCCTGTTCGGTAATCTACACATCCGGCCATCGCAACACACAAACATGCAACACACACGCACACAAACACATGCGTACATTAAAGTTGTACACGTTTGGGTTTCATTACACAGACACATACACACACAGACACACGGACACACACACAGACACAAGCACACACATACACACGCACACACAGATACACGCACACACAGACACACGCACACGCAGAAACACGCACACACAGACACACGCACTCACAGACACACGCACACACAGACACACGCACACAGACACACGCACACACAGACACACGCACACACAGACACACGCACACACAGACACACGCACACACAGACACACGCACACACAGACACACGCACACACAGACACACGCACACGCACACACAGAATCGACAAGCATACACATAACACGATAACACAGGCAAACATTTTACATCTACCCATTCGGCCATCGCAACACACTGTGATACATGCCCTTACAATACTCGCGCACGCAAACACCCGCATTGATTACAGGTCTGCAACACTAACACACACACACACACACACACACACACACACACGCACGCACACTAACACTAACACATACACGCACTCACACACACAAGCGCTATCACAAAACAATAATGCACAAACACTTGATATACACACTTTGTTAATCCCCGAACTTACGTCTGCTGAGTTTAGATAAGTCCTCATCTATCCTCCCGTCGTTATCGTTATCTAATCAGAAACACCACAGGTAAGATACCAATGATCAGTGGCGTAGCGCGGTCGGGTATCACCCGGTGCGGCACTTAATGATGTCACCCCCCCCCCCCCAGAGGCGTAGCGACTCTTCCCGGGGACAAACTTTCAATTTTCGGTTTGCACCGCCCCCCTCAAACTTTTGATTTCCACCGCCCCCCTCAAACTTTCGATTTCCACCCCCCCTCGAACTTTCGATTTACACCCCCCCCCCCCACCTCAAACTTTCGATTTGCACCCCCCCCGGTCAAATTTTTCTCTATATACTATTTATTGCCTTATGTCACCCCCCCCCCTAAATGGTGTCACCCGGTGCGGTCCGCACCCCCGCCCCCCCCCCCCTCGCTACGCCTCTGCCAATGATACATATGATTATGTAAAAACACGATAGGTAATATATTCTTGAAACATGTTATTGCGTAAAGCTTCCACAGAACGTGGTTTAATTTTATTGTTAGAGTAAAGTTATAGACTGTTGAAATTAGTGAGGACGGCAGAAAGTTAATGTAATAATGACGCTAGTTGTATAACATGTTACAACATTAGTTCTACAACATGTAAGGACCACCCGATGTAATTATATATATATATATATATATATATATATATATATATATATATATATATATATATATATATATATATATATATATATATAAATATATTATTGATACATATATAATTGATTAGATGAAACCATTATCTATCCACACCTTCGTTATCTCTTGTTTCCTCGTCGATCTTATCATCGCAGTCGTTATCCAGAAAGTCCCCCACTTGAACTGTGGTGACGTCACATTTCTGACAAATACAACGTTTTTAATTCAATAAGGCAGGTTACATTGCCATGCAGACGTTATAAATCTACACACTTACACTACACTACAAACCTACTACAAACCCCCTGCAACCCTCTTAAAACATTCTGCGACTCTACTACTAATCAAAACCACTTATATCCCAGTACGCACGCACTATAAACCCACAACCAGCCACCACTAGCTAACTACAAACCTACTTCAAGTCCGCAATATTTATACTACAAACTTAATACAAACTCACATAACCTAAAACAAGCCCAAATCAATACAAACCTACAAAAAAGAGTCTACAATTGCACCACAAACCCCACCGCGAACCCCACCATAAACCCCACCACAAACCCAACCACAAACCTACCACAATCCCACCACAACCCCACTACAACCCCACCACGAACCAACCACAACCCCACCACGAACCAACCACACCCCCACCCCAAACCTCCCCTCACACCCCCACTCACCGTGTTGATGTGTGTGGTGACGTAGGGCAGTGGATGCATGTAAGCGAACGACGTGCCGATACCGTAGGCGTACACAGCGAAGTAGGTGACAGAGACGGAGTAGAGTTCGTTGTGTTCTGCGTGTACCAGAGTGCTGCCCACACGGTACTCTGTGTAGCCCTGCACGGCAAACCACTCAATCCTGGATAGGGGAGGGAATGTTAGAATGGGTTAATAGTTGGTTTAAGTAACTAAAACTACTCTTGAAAAGGGTGACGGGTAATGTTTCTTTTAGACTTTTTTCTCCTGGGGGGGGGGGGGCACTTGGAAGGGTATTTTTTTTTTGGGGGGGGGGGGGGGGACGCTGGTAAATTTATATATTTTCAATAGAATTTAATTTTTGTTCGGATAGGGTGTGTGTTTGTGTGTGTGTGTGTGTGAGGATGAGGCTTGGTAGACGTGCCTCTGCAGGGGGGGGGGGGGGGAGGAGGGAAAGAAATGTGCCCCCCCTCCCCCAACCGAATAGATGTCTGAATGAAATCGGGTGGGGGGGGGGGCGGATAAAATATGAACGTATTGTAGGACGGACAAAAGTATTTCCGACCCATCCCCTTACAAAAGGAGATATGCCTGAAAGAAACACGGGTTAAAATGCAAGTGATATCAGTCCTCATAACGTACAGTTTTCCGTTCTTTAGTATCGTCTGGCTTGCTGGATTAATGATTAGTTAAGAAGAGAAAAGTGTGGAAGATGGAACGATTCAACTGAGTTAGGTGTGTGTCTTGACCTCCACCAAACCCCTGAGACGACTCACAAACCAATAGGGTTCAATGCATTCGGGTATACTGTGTGAAGTTTTGTTACTAGGTTTAAGGTATATTGGGTGAAGGTTTGTTACTAGGGTTAGGGTATATTGGGTGAAGGTTTGTTACTAGGGTTAGGGTATATTGGGTGAAGGTTTGTTACTAGGGTTAGGGTATATTGGGTGAAGGTTTGTTACTAGGGTTAGGGTATATTGGGTGAAGGTTTGTTACTAGGATATTACGAAATTACAAATATGAAAATTTTGCTAGTGTTTGGGCGATAGTGGCTTGTGGCATCAAAGCGGTATGGTAATTGATGGTTGGAGTGGTAGAGGGATGGACTGATTGATGGTTAGATCAATAAAGAGTTGGCGTGACATAGCGTTGAGACAGAGAGTTTGAAGGATTAACGGTTGGCGCATTAGAGGGTTCGGGGGAAATATTGTTGGCGATTGAGGGTTGGGAGCGATTAAGGGTTGGGGCAATTGAGGGTTGGGGCAATTTAGGAATGAGTTTATTTAGGGTTTAGGCGATTGACGGTTGGGTTGATTTAGGGTTGGGTTGACTGAAGGCTCTGTGACTTAAAGAGCCCTGACTTACCCGGGACTCAATCCCTAACTTACCCGGGACTCAATCCCTGACTTACCCGGGACTCAATCCCTGACTTACCCGGGACTCAATCCCTGACTTACCCGGGACTCAATCCCTGACTTACCCGGGACTCAATCCCTGACTTACCCGGGACTCAATCCCTGACTTACCCGGGACTCAATCCCTGACTTACCCGGGACTCAATCCCTGACTTACCCGGGACTCAATCCCTGACTTACCCGGGACTCAATCCCTGACTTACCCGGGACTCAATCCCTGACTTACCCGGGACTCAATCCCTGACTTACCCGGGACTCAATCCCTAACTTACCCGGGACTCAATCCCTGACTTACCCGGGACTCAATCCCTAACTTACCCGGGACTCAAACCTCTCTCGTTCAGCCTGAGGTGGGTGACGAAGACAAACTTGATGTTGATGGCGATAAAGTTGTTGTTTGTGGGCAAGGTCGGCGCGCTGTCAGATGGAATACAATACGTTAGAAGTCAGTAGTAGAGAACACGCACCATGTACCCATGTGTTGGTGCGATCAACATAATATATATATACTAGGCATACTGCCTAGCTTCGCTTAGGTTTTTAAAAGGCATTTGAGAATTTGAATACTTAATTATTTAGCGATGGATTGGGTGTGGAGTGCTTTAATAAGTTTAATATTAATTTAAACAGTAATGCTAACTTTAGAAAAAATGTTTTTGTTAGTCATTTACATGCAGATGCGTAGCGAATTTTTGGAAAGTACGCAATCTATAACTAAAATGGAATTAGAACTACACAGGTTTCATGAACAGTATATCTCATAGTTTATATTACATTGCCTTTTGAAATTAATTAATTAACTTAATTATCATACTTAACTAAATTAACAACTTAATTTTGTACTAAAACAAATGCTATACTTCGTCATTTTCTGTTTCTGTTTAAAATAGTATACAATTATTTGAAAAATAATAATTTTAAAAACGTTACCTCCCTTGAAAACTGAACGTGTGACGTATGTCATTGTTTACTTATATTGTTTGCTTATATAAGAAATTACGTTATATGAACTTATTTAACGACTATAATGGCTGTTTCCGACGGGAATAAAGTTTTTTTGTTACCCTCCATGGTCGGTCTACGACGTCACATAATATTAAGGGGATCGTTCGTCAATTTATTTATATATATATATCTCATATAAGGAGAATTTCACTCAAGATCATCTTTTAGCCCTCGTCGAGGGCTTTGAGTCTGACCAACAGTTTTTCCATACGGCCTAGTCATCTATAGTAGTGTATGCAAAAACTTAGCATGATGTACAGACATTAAGTAACCTAAAAATTGTGTTAAAATTTCCCTGTTTTTCCCATAAAATACAAAGATTATATAGGGAAATACAACTGGTCAGTTTTGACCGCTTTACGAAGTTTTCCCAGAATTGCCGAGTTTTTTATGAAACCCCTAGGTTTTCTTCTACCACCTCACAAAATATCAAGGGGGGTCGTCGGAGGAAATTTTTTTTCGTAATAGAGCTCATATAAAGAGAATTTCACTCGCGGTCACTTTTTAGCCCTCGTCGAGGGCTTTGAGTGAGACCGACAGGTCTGCCCTACGGTCAAGCCATTTTCCTATAAACATGCCAAAAATTAGCCAGATGTAAAGAGGGTAAGTGCCCTAAAATCCGTTTTGAAATGACCCTCCGTTTTTCCCATAAAATACAAAGATTATATAGGGAAATACGACTGGTCAGTTTTGACCCATTTCCCGATTTTTCCCGGACATGGCGAGTTTTTTGTGACACCCCAAGGCGTTCTCCTACCACCTCACAAAATATCAAGGGGGGTCGTCGGAGGAAATTTTTTTTCGTAATAGAGCTCATATAAAGAGAATTTCACTCGCGGTCACTTTTTAGCCCTCGTCGAGGGCTTTGAGTAAGACCGACAGGTCTGTCCTACGGTCAAGCCATTTACCTATAAACATGCCAAAAATTAGCCAGATGTAAACAGGGTAAGTGCCCTAAAATCCGTTTTGAAATGACCCTCTGTTTTTCCCATAAAATACAAAGATTATATAGGGAAATACGACTGGTCAGTTTTGACCCATTTCCCGATTTTTCCCGGACATGGCGAGTTTTTTATGACACCCCAAGGTGTTCTCCTACCACCTCACAAAATTTCAAGGGGGGTCGTCGGAGGAAATTTTTTTTCGTAATAGAGCTCATATGAAGAGAATTTCACTCGCGGTCACTTTTTAGCCCTCGTCGAGTGCTTTGAGTCAAACCGACAGGTACGCCCTACGGCCAAGCCATTTACCTATAAGCATGCCAAAACTTAGCCAGATGTAAATAGGGTAAGTGCTCTAAAATCCGTTTTGAAATGACCCTCTGTTTTCCCCATAAAATACAAAGATTATATAGGGAAATACGACTGGTCAGTTTTGACCCATTTCCCGATTTTTCCCGGACATGGCGAGTTTTTTGTGACACCCCAAGGCGTTCTCCTACCACCTCACAAAATATCAAGGGGGGTCGTCGGAGGAATTTTTTTTTCGTAATAGAGCTCATATAAAGAGAATTTCACTCGCGGTCACTTTTTAGCCCTCGTCGAGGGCTTTGAGTGTAACCGACAGTTTTCCCTAAATTTCAAGCCATTGACCTAGGAGCATGCAAAAAATTAGCCAGATATACTGAGCTTAAGTATCCTAAAGTCTGCGTTGAAATGACCCTCTGTTTTTCCCATAAAATACAAAGATTATATAGGGAAATACAACTGGTCAGTTTTGACCCATTTCCCGATTTTTCCCGGACATGGCGAGTTTTTTGTGACACCCCAAGGCGTTCTCCTACCACCTCACAAAATATCAAGGGGGGTCGTCGGAGGAATTTTTTTTTCGTAATAGAGCTCATATAAAGAGAATTTCACTCGCGGTCACTTTTTAGCCCTCGTCGAGGGCTTTGAGTGTAACCGACAGTTTTCCCTAAAGGTCAAGCCATTGACCTAGGAGCATGCAAAAAATTAGCCAGATATACTGAGTTTAAGTATCCTAAAGTCTGCGTTGAAATGACCCTCTGTTTTTCCCATAAAATACAAAGATTATATAGGGAAATACGACTGGTCAGTTTTGACCCATTTCCCGATTTTTCCCGGACATGGCGAGTTTTTTGTGACACCCCAAGGCGTTCTCCTACCACCTCACAAAATATCAAGGGGGGTCGTCGGAGGAATTTTTTTTTCGTAATAGAGCTCATATAAAGAGAATTTCACTCGCGGTCACTATTTAGCCCTCGTCGAGGGCTTTGAGTGTAACCGACAGTTTTCCCTAAAGTTCAAGCCATTGACCTAGGAGCATGCAAAAAATTAGCCAGATATACTGAGCTTAAGTATCCTAAAGTCTGCGTTGAAATGACTCTCTGTTTTTCCCATAAAATACAAAGATTATATAGGGAAATACAACTGGTCAGTTTTGACCCATTTCCCGATTTTTCCCGGACATGGCGAGTTTTTTGTGACACCCCAAGGCGTTCTCCTACCACCTCACAAAATATCAAGGGGGGTCGTCGGAGGAATTTTTTTTTCGTAATAGAGCTCATATAAAGAGAATTTCACTCGCGGTCACTTTTTAGCCCTCGTCGAGGGCTTTGAGTGTAACCGACAGTTTTCCCTAAAGGTCAAGCCATTGACCTAGGAGCATGCAAAAAATTAGCCAGATATACTGAGTTTAAGTATCCTAAAGTCTGCGTTGAAATGACCCTCTGTTTTTCCCATAAAATACAAAGATTATATAGGGAAATACAACTGGTCAGTTTTGACCCCTTTACGAAGTTTTCCCAGATATGCCGAGTTTTTTGTGACACCCCAAGGTGTTCTCCTACCACCTCACAAAATTTCAAGGGGGGTCGTCGGAGGAATTTTTTTTTCGTAATAGAGCTCATATAAAGAGAATTTCACTCGCGGTCACTTTTTAGCCCTCGTCGAGGGCTTTGAGTGTAACCGACAGTTTTCCCTAAAGGTCAAGCCATTGACCTAAGAGCATGCAAAAAATTAGCCAGATATACTGAGCTTAAGTACCCTAAAGTCTGCGTTGAAATGACCCTCTGTTTTTCCCATAAAATACAAAGATTATATAGGGAAATACAACTGGTCAGTTTTGACCCCTTTACGAAGTTTTCCCAGATATGCCGAGTTTTTTGTGACACCCCAAGGTGTTCTCCTACCACCTCACAAAATTTCAAGGGGGGTCGTCGGAGGAATTTTTTTTTCGTAATAGAGCTCATATAAAGAGAATTTCACTCGCGGTCACTTTTTAGCCCTCGTCGAGGGCTTTGAGTGTAACCGACAGTTTTCCCTAAAGGTCAAGCCATTGACCTAAGAGCATGCAAAAAATTAGCCAGATATACTGAGCTTAAGTACCCTAAAGTCTGCGTTGAAATGACCCTCTGTTTTTCCCATAAAATACAAAGATTATATAGGGAAATACAACTGGTCAGTTTTGACCCCTTTACGAAGTTTTCCCAGATATGCCGAGTTTTTTGTGACACCCCAAGGTGTTCTCCTACCACCTCACAAAATTTCAAGGGGGGTCGTCGGAGGAATTTTTTTTTCTTAATATAGCCCATATAAGGCGCCGGTCAGTCGAGGTCAGTTTTGACCCCCTCTCCGTAGACTTTTCGGCCAACCGTCACCGGCCCTCGTGTTCTATCGCCCCAAGGCACCATCGTGCCAAATTTGACGCGCCTGCGGCGCCGGGAAGTGCCCTATCGGGCACCCGACCACTTTGCTTTATATATATAGATATATATATATATATATATATATATATATATATATATATATATATATATATATATATATATATATATATATATACACACACACTCATATATATATATATATATATATATATATATATATATACATATATATATATATATATATATATACTTTTTTTTTTAGACCTAGCGATCCATTAAGCTGATTAAGTAATGTTTGTAAGTCAGCGATTTTGCCCAATTGCCTTTATTTGCCTCACATGAGTTAGGTATGCCTTAGTAGCGTTACATTATAAGATTATGTAAATTCTGATATTTTCATAAAGAAATAATCACACGGTTGAACAGCAGCACCCAATCTACTGATGTAAGTGTAACTTCTACTTCTGTTTCATGGGTCTTGTTAATATTATTCAACCTGCCATTTCTTCTGTTTAGTTTTCGTCTAAAGCACTTCAAAAAGCGCGCCTAAACACGTGTATATTCACACACGTAAACTGTGAGTACTCCCCACATAAACACCTGCCTTCCAGACGTCTTACCTCCAGACATACGTGTCGTAGAACAGCTGCATTGGGACCAGGACACACATGGCGGGGTCCCCTGATTCATCCTGTGTGAGGGCGATGTTTAGGAGGACACACGCCGACATCTGGATGTAGATCACAAGGATGGCCTTCGTGCTGCGGATGTAGTAGGGCTCTTTGGCGTCACGCTAGCAGAGAAAAATACGTTATCAGGTAAAACTTTTTACTGTAACAAAAACAACGTTAGTAGAGATAAATACGTTATCACGTAAAGCTATTTACTGTCACAAAAATAACGCTAGCAGGAAAAATACGTTGTCAGGTAAAGCTATTTACTGTCACAAAAACAACGTTAGTAGAGAAAAATACGTTATCAAGTAAAGCTATTTACTGTCACAAAAACAACGCTAGCAGAGATAAATACGTTATCAGGTAAAGCTATTTACTGTCACAAAAACAACGCTAGTAGAGAAAAATACGTTATCAGGTAAAGCTGTTTACTGTCACAAAAACAACGCTAGCAGAGAAAAATACGTTATCAGTTAAAGGTATTTACCGTCACAAAAACAACGCTAGCAGAGAAAAATACATTATCAGGTAAAAGTATTTACTGTCACAAAAACAACGCTAGTAGAGAAAAATACGTTATCAGGTAAAGGTATTTACTGTCACAAAAACAAC
Organism: Physella acuta; assembly: GCF_028476545.2. Taxonomy (NCBI): domain Eukaryota; kingdom Metazoa; phylum Mollusca; class Gastropoda; family Physidae; genus Physella; species Physella acuta. The sequence continues at coordinate 59,490 of NW_026733563.1, forward strand.
GCTAGCAGAAAAAAATACGTTATCAGGTAAAGCTATTTACTGTCACAAAAACAACGATAGTAGAGAAAAATACGTTATCAGGTAAAGATATTTACTGTCACAAAAACAACGCTAGTAGAGAAAAATACATTATCAGTTAAAGGTATTTACCGTCACAAAAACAACGCTAGCAGAGAAAAATACGTTATCAGTTAAAGGTATTTACCGTCAAAAAACAACGCTAGCAGAGAAAAATACGTTATCAGGTAAAGGTATTTACTGTCACAAAAACAACGCTAGTAAAGAAAAATACGTTATCAGGTAAAGGTATTTACTGTCACAAAAACAACGCTAGCAGAGAAAAATACGTTATCAGGGAAAGCTATTTACTGTCACAAAAACAACGCTAGCAGAGAAAAATACGTTATCAGGTAAAGCTATTTACTGTCACAAAAACAACGCTATCTGAGAAAAATACGTTATCAAGTAAAGCTATTTACTGTCACAAAAACAACGCTAGCAGAGAAAAATACGTTGTCAGGTAAAGCTGTTTACTGTAACAAAAACAACGCTAGCAGAGAAAAATACGTTATCAGGTAAAGCTATTTACTGTCACAAAAACAACGCTAGCAGAGACAAATACGTTATCAGGTAAAGCTATTTACTGTCACAAAAACAACGTTAGTAGAGAAAAATACGTTATCAAGTAAAGCTTTTTACTGTCACAAAAACAAAAATACGTTTGGTACTAATATGGGCTTTAGTTTTGTTATCAGGTAAAGCTAATTAGCGCCACGAAAACAAAAATACGTTTGGGGCTAAAAAATGGGCTGTTGTTTTGTTATCAAAAAAAGCTCTTTAGCGTCACGAAAATAAAAAAAAATACTTTTGGGATTTTAATGTGCTCTGATATCAACATGCTGTAGAATAAGTTGTGTCGCAGGTACAGGCGTAAGTGGTCGGGGCGGGAGGGGGTAGACAGCTAGTCACGTAATAGGATAAGAACATATAAATGAAATGTAGATGAAATTTCCGATGATGTGGTGGATAATTTTAACACAGTCGATGTGGTGGATCATATAACATTAGTTGATGTGGTTGACCATGTAACACAGTTGATGTGGTGGATCATGTAACACAGTTGTAGGTGATGTGGTGGATCATGTAACACAGTTGATGTGGTGGATTATGTAACACAGTTGATGTGGTGGATCATGTAACACAGGTGATGTGGTGGATCATGTAACACAGGTGATGTGGTGGATCATGTAACACAGTTGTAGGTGATGTGGTGGATCATGTAACACATGTGATGTGGTGGATCATGTAACACAGGTGATGTGGTGGATCATGTAACACAGTTGTAGGTGATGTGGTGGATCATGTAACACAGTTGATGTGGTTGACCATGTAACACAGTTGATGTGGTTGACCATGTGAAACAGGTGATGTGATTGACCATGTCACACAGGTGATGACGTCTTACATAGAACCTCTCCCCCGCCTGTAGAGTTCTGTTCTCTGGCGTGTTTTTCCCTGTGTGGACCAAGACTTGCGTGTTGTCCTCTGACGCTACGACCACAAACTTGCCGTACACTCTCCGTCCCGTCAACATCAGGGTCATAAACTCTTTGCCGTATGCTTCAAGCGGTGGCAGCATTTCTGGGGAGAAATACATTGTGATTTGTGTACATGTGTATGTCAGTTACAAGCTTCATATGTACTTCGTAAGTGTAGATTTCGTATACACATATGTAATACATGTGTGCGTGGTATTCATTTGTTCATTCATTTGTAACGGGTAAATGTGTAGTTGGTAAGTCTGTAAGAGATAAAAGTGTAAAAGGTGAATTTGTGATGGGTATATCAGTAATTGGTGTACTGCAATTCGTAGCTCTGTAAGTGGAATATGTAAATTGATACATATGCATTATATTTATGTGCAATTGATAGATATGCAATATGTGTATGTGCAGTTGGTACATATGCAAAATGTGTATGTGCAATAGGTACATATGCAATATCTGTATATGTAACTGGAACATATGCAATTATGTATGTCCAATCGGTACATATGCTATATATTTATGTGCAATCGGTACATATGAAATATGCGTATGTGCAATCGGTGTATGTGGTACATGTGAAATTGCTAAGTAACCAACGTTATGGAAATGTAAAGGCGACTGGACATTGTGCTGATCACAGCATCAAGTTATATACAGAGCTGAAGTACTGTATCTCATATCTCATATGCCCAATGGATCATTATGTCTGAGAGGGGAACATTACAATGTGCGACAGCTGAAAGTCGGAATCACGGGCTTAGGTAAATATAGTGGAGTAGATTCTACGTAAGAATATATATATATATATATATATATATATATATATATATATATATATATATATATATATATATATATATAAGTATGTATATAAAAGTGTACTAGGTATATGTCCGAATGGTAATTGTGTAATTGGTACATGTCTACTAGGAAAGTGTGTACTTGGTACATGTCTATTTGGCAAGTGTGTACTTGGTACATGTCTACTTGGTAAGTGTGTACTTGGTACATGTCTACTTGATGTATGCATAATGTGTACCTCGACCATGTGTTAATCGTACAATCGAATACATGCTGCATGTGCACTTGTGCACCTCACCTGTCACCTACGTTGCAAACTTCACTTGACCAATGTTTGTTCCAGACTTTTTTTTCCGGGTTGGGGGGCACTTAAAAGTTTCGGGGAGGGAGGGAGGACTAAAATTTCCGCGGGGGGGGGGGGAGGAGGTAGACACTGGTAAAAGTATATATTCTCTATATAAATTCTTTTTTGCTCTTGGGGGCTGGTGGACCTTATTTGAGCGTAGCCCCCCCCCCCTTAAAAGATGCCTGGAAGAAACCCTGTACTTGACCCCCCCCCCCCTTAAAAGATGCCTGGAAGAAACCCTGTACTTGACCCCCCCCACCCCTAAGAGATGCCTGAAAGAAACCCTGTACTTGACCCCCCCCAAAGAGATGCCTGAAAGAAACCCTGTACTTGACCCCCCCCACAAGAAATGCCTGAAAGAAACTCTGTACTTGACCACAGCCGGCCTTATGCCTGAAAGAAACTCTGTACTTGACCACAGCCGGCCTTATGCCTGAAAGAAACTCTGTACTTGGCCACTGCCGGCCTTATGCCTGAAAGAAACTCTGTACTTGACCCCCCCCCTAAGAGATGCCTGTAAGAAACACTGTACTTGACACCCCCCCCTAAGAGATGCCTGAAAGAAACTCTGTACTTGACCCCCCCCCTAAGAGATGCCTGAAAGAAACCCTGTACTTGACCCCCCCACTAAGAGAAGCCTGAAAGAAACTCTGTACTTGACCCCCCCCCCTTAAGAGATGCCTGAAAGAAACCCTGTACTTGACCCCCCCCCCTAAGAAATGCCTGAAAGAAACTCTGTACTTGACCCCCCCCCTAAGAGATGCCTGAAAGAAACTCTGTACTTGCCCCCCCCCCCTAAGAGAAGCCTGAAAGGAACACTGTACTTGACCCCCCCCCCTAAGAGATGCCTGAAAGAAACCCTGTACTTGACCCCCCCTAAGAGAAGCCTAAAAGAAACCCTGTACTTGACCCCCCCCCCCGTAAGAGATGCCTGAAAGAAATTCTGTACTTGCCCCCCCCCTAAGAGATGCCTATAAGAAACCCTGTACTTGACCCCCCCCCCCAAAGAAATGCCTGAAAGAAACTCTGTACTTGACCCCCCCCCTTAAGAGATGCCTGAAAGAAACCCTGTACTTGACCCCCCCCTAAGAAATGCCTGAAAGAAACTCTGTACTTGACCCCCCCCCTAAGAGATGCCTGAAAGAAACTCTGTACTTGCCCCCCCCCCCCCCTAAGAGAAGCCTGAAAGAAACACTGTACTTGACCCCCCCCCCCTAAGAGATGCCTGAAAGAAACCCTGTACTTGACCCCCCCTAAGAGAAGCCTAAAAGAAACCCTGTACTTGACCCCCCCAGTAAGAGATGCCTGAAAGAAACTCTGTACTTGCCCCCCCCCCCTAAGAGATGCCTGAAAGAAACCCTGTACTTGACCCCCCCCCCTAAGAGACGCCTGAAAGAAACTCTGTACTTGACCCCCCCTAAAAGATGCCTATAAGAAACCCTGTACTTGCCCCCCCCCCTTAAGAGATGCCTGAAAGAAGCTCTGTACTTGACCCCCCCCCTAAGAAATGCCTGAAAGAAACTCTGTACTTGACCCCCCCCCCTAAGAGATGCCTGAAAGAAACTCTGTACTTGCCCCCCCCCCCTAAGAGAAGCCTGAAAGAAACACTGTACTTGACCCCCCCCCCCCTAAGAGATGCCTGAAAGAAACCCTGTACTTGACCCCCCCCCCTAAGAGAAGCCTAAAAGAAACCCTGTACTTGACCCCCCCCCCCCCTAAGAGATGCCTGAAAGAAGCTCTGTACTTGACCCCCCCCTAAGAGATGCCTGAAAGAAACTCTGTACTTGACCCCCCCCCCCCCTAAGAGATGCCTGAAAGAAACTCTGTACTTGCCCCCCCCCCCCCCCCTAAGAGAAGCCTGAAAGAAACACTGTACTTGACCCCCCCCCCTAAGAGAAGCCTAAAAGAAACCCTGTACTTGACCCCCCCCCCCCCTAAGAGATGCCTGAAAGAAGCTCTGTACTTGACCCCCCCGTTAAGAGATGCCTGAAAGAAACTCTGTACTTGACCCCCCCCCCCCCCCCTAAGAGATGCCTGAAAGAAACTCTGTACTTGCCCCCCCCCCTAAGAGAAGCCTGAAAGAAACACTGTACTTGACCCCCCCCCTAAGAGATGCCTGAAAGAAACCCTGTACTTGACCCCCCCCCCCTAAGAGATGCCTGAAAGAAGCTCTGTACTTGACCCCCCCCCCTAAGAGATGCCTGAAAGAAACTCTGTAATGACCCCCCCCCCTAAGAGATGCCTGAAAGAAACTCTGTACTTGACCCCCCCCCCCGCTAAGAGATGCCTGAAAGAAACTCTTTACTTGCTGCACCCTCACCCCAAGAATTGCCTGAAAGAAACCCTGTACTTGACACCCCCCCCCCCTAAGAGAAGCCTGAAAGAAACTCTGTACTTGACCCCCCCTAAGAAATGCCTGGAAGAAACTCTGTACTTGACCCCCCCCCTAAGAGATGCCTGAAAGAAACTCTGTACTTGACCCCCCCCCCTAAGAGATGCCTGAAAGAAACCCTGTACTTGACCCCCCCACTAAGAGATGCCTGAAAGAAACTCTGTACTTGACCCCCCCCCAAAGAAATGCCTGGAAGAAACTCTGTACTTGACCCCCCCCCCTAAGAGATGCCTGAAAGAAACTCTGTACTTGACCCCCCCCCCCCTAAGAGATGCCTGAAAGAAACCCTGTACTTGACCCCCCCACTAAGAGATGCCTGAAAGAAACTCTGTACTTGACCCCCCCCCCAAAGAAATGCCTGGAAGAAACTCTGTACTTGACCCCCCCCCCCCTAAGAGATGCCTGAAAGAAACTCTGTACTTGACCCCCCCCCCTAAGAGATGCCTGAAAGAAACCCTGTACTTGACCCCTCCACTAAGAGAAGCCTGAAAGAAACTCTGTACTTAACCCCCCCTAAGAAATGCCTGGAAGAAACTCTGTACTTGACCCCCCCCCCTAAGAGATGCCTAAAAGAAACTCTGTACTTGACCCCCCCCCTAAGAGATGCCTGAAAGAAACCCTGTACTTGACCCCCCCACTAAGAGATGCCTGAAAGAAACTCGGTACTTGACCCCCCCCCCCCTAAGAAATGCCTGAAAGAAACTCTGTACTTGACCCACCCCCCCCCCTAAGAGATGCCTAAAAGAAACTCTGTACTTGACCCCCCCCCTAAGAGATGCCTGAAAGAAACCCTGTACTTGACCCCCCCACTAAGAGATGCCTGAAAGAAACTCGGTACTTGACCCCCCCCCCCTAAGAAATGCCTGAAAGAAACTCTGTACTTGACCCACCCCCCCCCCCCTAAGAGATGCCTGAAAGAAACCCTGTACTTGACCCCCCCCCCCTAAGAGATGCCTGAAAGAAACCCTGTACTTGACCCCCCCCCCTAAGAGATGCCTGAAAGAAACTCTGTACTTGACCCCCCCCCCCCCCTAAGAGATGCCTGAAAGAAACCCTGTACTTGACCCCCCCACTAAGAGAAGCCTGAAAGAAACTCTGTACTTGACCCCCCCTAAGAAATGCCTGGAAGAAACTCTGTACTTGACCCCCCCCCTAAGAGATGCCTGAAAGAAACTCTGTACTTGACCCCCCCCCCTAAGAGATGCCTGAAAGAAACCCTGTACTTGACCCCCCCACTAAGAGATGCCTGAAAGAAACCCTGTACTTGCCCCCCCCCCCCTAAGAAATGCCTGAAAGAAACCCTGTATTGACCACAGCCTTACCAGACAAGACGTTGGCCGTGCCTAGTTTATCCGTCTCCCTGGCCCCCTCGTCCTCGGGCTCACAGATGATCATATGGGTGGAGTCGTCACAACTGCCAGTGATCACCCCTATGTTGTGGTGACCAGAGATCTTCGTACCTGCAACATGCGGTGGTGTGGTTTATATTGGGGGGGTTGGCTGTTGTGTGCTTTATATTGGGGGGTTGGCGGTTGTGTGGTTTACATTGGGGGGTTGGCGGTTGTGTGCTTTACATTGGGGGGTTGGCGGTTGTGTGGTTTACATTGGGGGGTTGGCGGTAGTGTGGTTTATATTGGGGGGTTGGCGGTTGTGTGGTTTACATTGAGTGGTTGGCGGTTGTGTGGTTTACATTGAGTGGTTGGCGGTTGTGTGGTTTACATTGAGTGGTTGGCGGTTGTGTGGTTTATATTGGGGGGGTTGTGTGGTTTATATTGGGGGGTTGGCTGTTGTGTGCTTTATATTGGGGGGTTGGCGGTTGTGTGGTTTACATTGGGGGGTTGGCGGTAGTGTGGTTTATATTGGGGGGTTGGCGGTTGTGTGGTTTACATTGAGTGGTTGGCGGTTGTGTGGTTTATATTGGGGGGGTTGTGTGGTTTATATTGGGGGGTTGGCTGTTGTGTGGTTTATATTAGGGGGTTGGCGGTTGTGTGCTTTACATTAGGGGGTTGGCGGTTGTGTGGTTTATATTGGGGGGTTGGCGGTTGTGTGCTTAACATTAGGGGGTTGGCGGTTGTGTGGTTTATATTGGGGGGTTGGCGGTTGTGTGCTTTACATTAGGGGGTTGGCGGTTGTGTGGTTTATATTGGGGGGTTGGCGGTTGTGTGGTTTATATTGGGGGGTTGGCGGTTGTGTGCTTTACATTAGGGGGTTGGCGGTTGTGTGGTTTATATTGGGGGGTTGGCGGTTGTGTGGTTTATATTGGGGGGTTGGCGGTTGTGTGGTTTATATTGGGGGGTTGGCGGTTGTGTGGTTTATATTGGGGGGTTGGCGGTTGTGTGGTTTATATTGGGGGGTTGGCGGTTGTGTGGTTTATATTGGGGGGTTGGCGGTTGTGTGGTTTATATTGGGGGGTTGGCGGTTGTGTGGTTTATATTGGGGCGTTGGCGGTTGTGTGGTTTATATTGGGGGGTTGGCGGTTGTGTGGTTTATATTGGGGGGTTGGCGGTTGTGTGGTTTATATTGGGGGGTTGGCGGTTGTGTGGTTTATATTGGGGGGTTGGCGGTTGTGTGGTTTATATTGGGGGGTTGGCGGTTGTGTGGTTTATATTGGGGGGTTGGCGGTTGTGTGGTTTATATTGGGGGGTTGGCGGTTGTGTGCTTTATATTGGGGGGTAGGCGGCTAGGATTGTTCTTAAAGGTAGGGGGTCAACCTTGATGGTAGATGTTTACCCTTTAAGGTAGAGGTTTACCCTTAAAGGTAGGGGTTCAACCTCAAAGGTATATGTTCAACCATAAAGGTAGGGGTGCTATCTTAAAGGTAGATTTTTAACCTTAAAGGTAAGGGTGCTACCAGGTAGGGGTTCAACTTTGAAGGTAAGGGTTCAACCTCAAAGGTATATGTTCAACCATAAACGTAGGGGTTCAACCATAAAGGTATATGTTCAACCATAAAGGTAGTGATTCAAGCTTGAAGGTATGGTTTCAACATTAAAGAGAGGGGTTCATCCTGCCAACCATTCTATAGCCAGCCAGCCAACAGTATGTAGACAACCAGTTCACCATTCTATAAAGAAACAGCCAACCAATACAGTTAATACATAACCAGGCTATCACTTTATCGACAACCAGCACAAAAGTCTATAAACAACCCGCTTACCACTCTACGAAAATCAGCCAACTAATCAAATAGATATACGTGTGGAATAAAATAAGATAAAACCAATCAGTGGCGTATAATTTAAAGAACTAAAAAATACCGCACCAAATGAACCGAATGACTAACCTGTCAGCTCGTTTTCCTTGGTACTGCTTGAACACCAGGACATGACGAAGCCTTGATACCTGTTGGTAAGGTAAACACATTGATCGTCAGGTGTAAAGTATAGCCAGTGGCGTAGCGAGGTCGGGTGTCACCCGGTGCGGCACTTAATGGTGTCACCCCCCAGAGGCGTAGCGACCCTTCCCGGGGACAAACTTTCAAATTTTCGATTTGCACCCCCCATCAAACTTTCGTTTTGCACCCCTCCCCCTCAAGTTTTTGGTTTGCAGCCCCCCCCCCCTCTAAACTTTCGATTTGCACCCCCCCCCCTCAAGTTTTACTCTATATATTTTGCTATTTTTTGCCTTGGTGTCACCCCCCTAAATGGTGTCACCCGGTGCGGTCCGCACCCCCCGCCCCCCCTCGCTACGCCCCTGAGTATAGCATTGGACAGGTAAACACATTGATCGTCAGGTGTAAAGTATAGCATTAGACATGCTTTTACTACGTCACAAAACGTTATCGATGACGTCATTTATAAAAGTCACTTTAGATCAAATAAACATATTTGACCGTTCGAGTCCATAACACACGAAACAGAGGACGTAGAGTTTAATTGTTTTAATGATCTCCACATACATGTGTGACATGCGATCAACACTATGTTCAGGTTTAAACAAGCAGCCCACGCTTTTATTTATAGTGATATCAATAGTAGTGCAGAAATATATTTAAAGAAAGTAATTTGTTTTATATTTAAAGTAACCGCAGAATTATTATATTTTTAAAAATCATTTTATATTTAATAAAAATTGTATTATCTTCTTCTTTTTAGTGCATTTATAAAAGCTTGTAATTATAAACGTTTTTATGTATGGATTTGCTTAACCAAATCAAACTACAAGGCAGTTGTTGTTTGAGTTTGGAGTTGTCTCTCCTAGAAGAGTTGATATCCCTAGTTATTGAGCCTTATCTGCCCGAGGGTTCGAACTCGAGACTTTTCAGTTTATCAATCATGAGCTTTACCGACTTGAAAACGCTGAGCTCATGCAGTGCCAAAAAAAAAAGTACTCACGCTTGTAATGTGCGCCTTAACGTGCTTCCTGACGTCAGCGTCTCGTCTTCATATACAAGTGTCCCGTTTATGAATTTGAACTGTATTGAGATTTCATTCGGGCCCAGCTCAGTCACGATGTTGATGCTCGACCTCTTGCTGGTTAAGTTGATTGGGTAGATAGGTTAAGTTAGGTTAAGTTAGGTTAAATTAGGTTAAGTTAGGTTGAGTTAGGTTAAGTTAGGTTAAGTTAAGTTAGGTTAAGTTAGGTTAAGTTAGGTTAAGTAAGGTTAAGTTAGGTTAAGTTAGGTAAAGTTAGGTAAAGTTAGGTTAAGTTAGGTTAAGTTAGGTTAAGTTAGGTTAAGTTAGGTTAAGTTAGGTTAAGTTAGGTTAAGTTAGGATGTCGTAGTTAGTTGAATAGGGAATTGGTTACATTAATAGATAGAGAGGTTAAGTTGATTGGGTAGAGTGGTTAAGTAAGGTTAAGTTAGGTTAAGTTAGGTTAAGTTAGGTTAAGTTAGGTTAAGTTAGGTTAAGTTAGGTTATGTTAGGTTAAGTTAGGTTAAGTTAGGTTATGTTAGGTTAAGTTAGGTTAAGTTAGGTTAAGTTAGGTTAAGTTAGGTTAAGTTAGGTTAAGTTAGGTTAGGTTAAGTTAGGTTAAGTTAGGTTAAGTTAGGATGTCGTAGTTAGTTGAATGGGAAATTGGTTACGTTCTATGGTAGAGAGGTTAAGTTAGGATGTCGAATGTAAAGTGTTTCAATAGGGAATTACTGTGTCGTGTCAAATTTGAAATAAGGGCATAGGGTGGGGAAACACTTCGTTTTGTGGGGTAGGGTAGGGTGTTTAGGGAGGATAATTTGGGGGAGGGGTAAGAAATAGGCCTATGTTGAGGAGTGGTAGGTAGGAAGTTAGGGGTGGGGGAAGTAGGATATTTGTGGGGGGAGGGGTAAGAAAGATGTTTGGGGATGAGGTAGGTAGAATATGGTAGCTGGGATGTTTGTGGGTGGGGTAGGTAAGGAGAAGTCTGGAATGATTTATATTAAGGACATTTATATCAAATACCACAAACATAGAAGATATCATATACATAGAACCAAGGCTTACACCAAGTTATCAAGTTAAGGGACCACATTAAGACCATTATCAATGGTTCACATCAGGGGACCACATAACGTTATCATTTTAAAGGGACCACATTGATGGACCACCACATAAAGACAAACATTAAGGGACCTCTTTAAATAAAGTAATTAGCTCAACGGACCACATCAAGGGGCCACCACAAGGCACACATTAAATGACCAAATCAAGGGACCACATCAACAGACCACATCAACAGACCACATCAAGGCCCGCATTAAAGAATCGCACCAAGGGACAACATTATGCTCCATATCAAGGGACCACATCAAGGGACCACATCAAGGGTTCACATCAAGGGACCACATCAATGGACCACATCAAGGGTTCACATCAAGGGACCACATCAATGGACCACATCAAGGGTTCACATCAGGGGTTCACATCAAGGGTTCACATCAAGGGACCACATCAAGGGACCACAAGACACAGACCACATCTAGGGTTCACATCAATGGACCACATCAAGGGTTCACATCAATGGACCACATCAATGGACCACATCAAGGGTTCACATCAAGGGTTCACATCAAGGGTTCACATCAAGAGACCACATCAACGGCCCACATCGAGGGACCTCATCATGGGACCACAACAAAAAATCGAACCCGACCAACCTTCCCACATCAAGAGACCACATCAAGAGACCACATCAAGAGACCACATCGAGGGACCACATCAAGGGCCCACATCAAGAGACCACATCAAGAGACCACATCGAGGGACCACATCAAGGTACCACAAGACTTACATAAAAGTAAAAGCGAAGTAAGTTTTGCCCCAGCCCGTGACGGGGAAGGCCTGTAGACTCTCAAATGTGTGCCCACCCGGCTTAAGGAAGACGGTGGTCGAGAAGTAGCCCACACTGGCCAGTCGAAACGTTGACGTCACACCAATGTCGTGTTGTGGGCTGGAAGACAAAGACCACAGTTGTTGACCACAAGACACAGACCACAGTTGTTGACCACAAGACACAGACCACATTTGTTGACCACAAGACACAAACCACAGTAGTGGACCACAAGACACATACCACAGTTGTTGACCACAAGACACAGACCACAGTAGTGGACCACAAGACACAGACCACAGTAGTGGACCACAAGACACAGACCACAGTAGTGGACCACAAGACACAGACCACAGTAGTGGACCAAAAGACACAGACCACAGTTGTTGACCACAAGACACAGACCACAGTTGTTGACCACAAGACACAGACCACAGTATCGGACCACAAAACACAGACCACAGTAGTGGACCACAAGACACAGACCACAGTATTGGACTACAAAACACAGAACACAGTTGTTGACCACAAGACACAGACCACAGTTGTTGACCACAAGACACAGACCACAGTTGTTGACCACAAGACACAGACAACAGTAGTGGACCACAAGACACAGACCACAGTAGTGGACCACAAGACACAGACCACAGTAGTGGACCACAAGACACAGACCACAGTAGTGGACCACAAGACACAGACCACAGTTGTTGACCACAAGACACAGACCACAGTTGTTGACCACAAGACACAGACCACAGTATCGGACCACAAAACACAGACCACAGTAGTGGACCACAAGACACACACCACAGTATTGGACTACAAAACACAGAACACAGTTGTTGACCACAAGACACAGACCACAGTTGTTGACCACAAGACACAGACCACAGTTGTTGACCACAAGACACAGACAACAGTAGTGGACCACAAGACACAGACCACAGTAGTGGACCACAAGACACAGACCACAGTAGTGGACCACAAGACACAGACCACAGTAGTGGACCACAAGACACAGACCACAGTTGTTGACCACAAGACACAGACCACAGTTGTTGACCACAAGACACAGACCACAGTATCGGACCACAAAACACAGACCACAGTAGTGGACCACAAGACACAGACCACAGTATTGGACTACAAAACACAGAACACAGTTGTTGACCACAAGACACAGACCACAGTTATTGACCACAAGACACAGACCACAGTTGTTGACCACAAGACACAGACCACAGTAGTGGACCACAAGACACAGACCACAGTAGTGGACCACAAGACACAGACCACAGTAGTGGACCACAAGACACAGACCACAGTAGTGGACCACAAGACACAGACCACAGTAGTGGACCACAAGACACAGACCACAGTTGTTGACCACAAGACACAGACCACAGTTGTTGACCACAAGACACAGACCACAGTTTCGGACCACAAAACACAGACCACAGTAGTGGACCACAAGTCACAGACCACAGTATTGGACTACAAAACACAGAACACAGTTGTTGACCACAAGACACAGATCACAGTTGTTGACCACAAGACACAGACCACCGTTGTTGACCACAAGCCACAGACCACAGTATTGGACTACAAAACACAGAACACAGTTGTTGACCACAAGACACAGACCACAGTATTGGACTACAAAACACAGAACACAGTTGTTGACCACAAGACACAGACCACAGTTGTTGACCACTAGACACAGACCACAGTTGTTGACCACAAGACACAGACCACAGTTGTTGACCACAAGACACGGACCACAGTTGTTGACCACAAGACACAGACCACAGTTGTTGACCACAAGACACAGACAACAGTTGTTGACCACAAGACACAGACCACAGTAGTGGACCACAAGACACAGACCACAGTAGTGGACCACAAGACACAGACCACAGTTGTTGACCACAAGACACAGACCACAGTAGTGGACCACAAGACACAGACCACAGTAGTGGACCACAAGACACAGACCACAGTAGTGGACCACAAGACACAGACCACAGTAGTGGACCACAAGACACAGACCACAGTAGTGGACCACAAGACAAAGACCACAGTTGTTGACCACAAGACACTGACCACAGTTGTTGACCACAAGACAGAGACCACAGTAGTGGACCACAAGACAAAGACCACAGTAGTGGACCACAAGATAGAGACCACAGTATTGGAACAAAATATTTAACACACATTCAGAGTAAACTTTATCTCTCTTTCTATACACACACACACACACACACACACATATATATATATATATATATATATATATATATATATATATATATATATATATATATATATATATATATATATATAATGGATAAAAATAGATCAAACTATTTCTATATATATACACCCAAATCTGCTATCCACACTATGTGTAACAGGGTGTAGGAATGCTGCCGCTAGTTCCTCATCAAGCAAATTTGGCTGATTATATTGTTGGACCGTCAGACGAATCTAGGAGAAGAAATTTTTCTTGAAACCGAAACCTTACAGAACATAATGTAACGCGAAACGTAAACAATACATAACATTACGTAAAATAACTACAACCTTGAACATTAAAACTTGTACCTTCGCCAAACCATAAACCTAACGAAGCCTAACCTAACGCTATAACCCTATAACAGATAACCCAAACCCATAACCTGTAACCTATTACAAGCTGAGCTCACCTTGATTTCGGTTCTGGACATTGTGTGCATGTTGAAGGTGAGACCGGGCTGACCGAATGCCTGGTCTGGCCTCAACTCTGGAATCCGGGGGAACGCCAGCACATAGAGGTTCCCCATGGGTAGGTTATAGCCTGCAACACGTGGTACAGCTTGTTTATCTAACACTGGTCAGTCGAAGGTCAGGCAAGTATTTCAATCAAGGTCAACATAAATGTGTCTACCTTTATGTATGCGATAGAGATTACCCCCCCCCCCCCCTTCACCTCCCCCGCGCTGATCATAACCCCCGAGTCGCGGATCAATTACTGCTTCACCACAAACCAGATTTCACATAGAGTATAGTGTTAGTACATTCGATACTTACATATGATTGGTGATATATATATATATATATATATATATATATATATATATATATAACAAGTATATATATATATATAACAATTATATATATATATATATATGTATATATATATATATATATATATATATATATATATATATATATATATCCCTCCCCCTCCCCCATCGCAGAGTAAACTGTGTGAAAGATACACTGATATTAATAGATCATCTCTATGTGAGGGGAAACTACTAATCATTTCATATAGACGTTACTCTCGAAGGCGTAGAAACATGGGGGCGTCTTTAAATATCTGGCAAAAGAAGGCAACCACTTATTGAAGTATATATTTTAATGTATATAATACATATATATATATATATATATATATATATATATATATATATATATATATATATATATATATATATAAATATATATATATATATATATATATATATATATATATATTATATAATATATATATATATATATGTGTGTGTGTGAGAGTGGGGGGAATAGCCCCTCCACCTCCCAGAGAGATGACTGAAAGCTGCTCTGCACCGGACGGCAGAGAGCGCATACCTGTACGTACCGTCTGTGACGTGGCCTAGACAAAACGTCAGCACCCAGAACACGACTCGTTCAGTGTATGCATACATCATCTGTGGAGGGGGAATCGACATGTGTGGTGATGATGTGGCGTGATGTAGGGTTGATGCTGTGTGGTGATGTTGTGGGGGTGAAATTGTGATGTGAAGTTGAATGTTGATGTTGTGTATTGATGCTGTGTGGTGATGTTGTGGAGGTTACGTTTTGTGGTGATGTTGTGTATTGATGCTATGTGGTGATGATGTGGCGTGATGTGTGGTTGATGCTGTGTGGTGATGTTGTGGAGGTTACGTTTTGTGGTGATGTTGTGTATTGATGCTATGTGGTGATGTTGTGGCGTGATGTGTGGTTGATGCTGTGTGGTGATGTTGTGGAGGTTACGTTTTGTGGTGATGTTGTGTATTGATGCTATGTGGTGATGTTGTGGCGTGATGTGTGGTTGCTGCTGTGTGGTGATGTTGTGGAGGTGACGTTTTGTGGTGATGTTGTGTATTGATGCTATGTGGTGATGATGTGGCGTGATGTTGTGTTGATTCTGTGTGGTGATGTTGTGGAGGTTACGTTTTGTGGTGATGTTGTGTATTGATGCTATGTGGTGATGTTGTGGCGTGATGTGTGGTTGCTGCTGTGTGGTGATGTTGTGGAGGTTACGTTTTGTGGTGATGTTGTGTATTGATGCTATGTGGTGATGATGTAGCGTGATGTTGTGTTGATTCTGTGTGGTGATGTTGTGGAGGTTACGTTTTGTGGTGATGTTGTGTATTGATGCTATGTGGTGATGTTGTGGCGTGATGTGCGGTTGATGCTGTGTGGTGATGTTGAGGAGGTGACGTTTTGTGGTGATGTTGTGTATTGATGCTATGTGGTGATGATGTGGCGTGATGTGTGGTTGATGCTGTGTGGTGATATTGTGGAGGTTACGTTTTGTGGTGATGTTGTGTATTGATGCTATGTGGTGATGATGTAGCGTGATGTTGTGTTGATTCTGTGTGGTGATGTTGTGGAGGTTACGTTTTGTGGTGATGTTGTGTATTGATGCTATGTGGTGATGATGTGGCGTGATGTGCGGTTGATGCTGTGTGGTGATGATGTTGGGGAAGATGATTTTATTTGATGCTGTGGTGTGGTGATGTTTTGTAGTGACGTGTGGTGATGATATGTTGTGATGTTGTGTCTTGATGTTGTGTGTCTGATGTTTTATGGTGATATTGTTGGGTGATGTTTCGTGGTCTGATGTTATGTGGTGATGTTGTGTGACGGTGTTGTGTGGCAAGTGTGTGATCATCATTTGAGTGATCAACTTCCATTAAATCAGGATTCATTCAGCTATTCTGTGTGAGGTGTGGACGATCAATTATCACAATTATTATTTTATACTATGAATTGATTGTTTGTTATATAATGGAATATATGGCATAAATAAATAAATAAATAATTATATATATATATATATGTATATATATATATATATATATATATATATATATATATATAATTTTTCTTTCTTTCTTCTTCGTTTTAGAAGATCTAAAAATAGAAGGGGTTTCCTGCAATACAAGCAGACATTAGATCTTGATCTGTGTTTATAACTATATTTCTTTTAATAACAGCGTACATATTTTTAAAATATGTAATGGGCCTTTTCAAAAAATGTTAAGACTATTCTAGATCTAAGTATTATTGGTTTATTCCATGCCCTGCTACAAAGCCTTATTTGACAGAGATTCGAACTCGGGACTTTAGGAGTTAGTACTCCTGTGCACTCCCGCCCCACCAGCAGTCCCCCAGATTTCTCTGTTCACGATTACCTCACAGTAACAACCTCTGTTCACGATTACCTCAAAGTAACAACCTCTGTTCACGATTACCTCACAGTAACAACCTCTGTTCACGATTACCTCACAGTAACAACCTCTGTTCACGATTACCTCAAAGTAACAACGTTTCTCTTCGGCCTGGGTCAAATTATATCCCTAACAGCACAGTTCAGCAGCCAAACGTTTGGTAGGCCTCAACGCTTCCGGTGTGTCTGGCACCATTTTTGTTGTGTTCACCTGCAGAACTTCCTGGTGCAAAGGTCTGGTGCACGAGTGAATGCACGATGCGCTAATGAAACAATGTTTTGGTGCACGAGTGAATGCACGATGACGCTAATGAAACAATGTTTTGGTGCACGAGTGAATGCACGAAGATGCTTATGAAACAGTTTTTCCCCATTTCTTGTGGATATATTCAGACATATATAAATTCACTCGCTTGTTTTAGACCGGTTTAACAAAGGCCAGCTGCAAAACCCGCTGATGTCAACATGAATTACTTTCCACGCACGACCATCAAGCTGGCTGGATGGCTGCTCAAAGGCCAAGTCCAGCTGTTTTAATAACATAAGTTGCCACATTTTGTCCTTATCGTCACACGTCGTCACACGATGGCCAACACTACCGCCCTATCGTCACACGATGGCCAACTCTACCTCCCTATCGTCACATGATGGCCAACACTACCTCCCTATCGTCACAAGATGGCCAACACTACCGCCCTATCGTCACACGATGGCCAACACTACCTCCCTATCGTCACAAGATGGCCAACACTACCTCCCTATCGTCACAAGATGGCCAACACTACCTCCCTATCGTCACAAGATGGCCAACACTATCTCCCTATCGTCACAAGATGGCCAACACTACCTCCCTATCGTCACAAGATGGCCAACACTACCGCCCTATCGTCACCAGATGGCCAACACTAACGCCCTATCGTCACAAGATGGCCAACATCTCACTCTTACTGTCACATGTCGTCACAAGATGGCCAACATCTCACTCTTACTGTCACACGTCGTCACAAGATGGCCAACAATACCTCAATATCGTCACAGGATGGCCAACACTACCTCCATATCGTCACAAGATGGCCAACACTTCCTCCATATCGTCACAAGATGGCCAACACTACCTCAATATCGTCACAAGATGGCCAACAATTCCTCCATATCGTCACAAGATGGCCAACATCTCACTCTTACTGTCACATGTCGTCACAAGATGGCCAACATCTCACTCTTACTGTCACACGTCGTCACAAGATGGCCAACAATACCTCAATATCGTCACAAGATGGCCAACACTACCTCCATATCGTCACAAGATGGCCAACACTTCCTCCATATCGTCACAAGATGGCCAACACTACCTCAATATCGTCACAAGATGGCCAACACTACCTCCCTATCGTCACAAGATGGCCAACACTACCGCCCTATCGTCACAAGATGGCCAACACTACCTCCCTATCGTCACAAGATGGCCAACACTACCGCCCTATCGTCACAAGATGGCCAACACTACCTCCCTATCGTCACAAGATGGCCAACACTACCGCCCTATCGTCACAAGATGGCCAACACTACCTCCCTATCGTCACAAGATGGCCAACACTACCGCCCTATCGTCACAAGATGGCCAACACTACCTCCCTATCGTCACAAGATGGCCAACACTACCGCCCTATCGTCACAAGATGGCCAACACTACCTCCCTATCGTCACAAGATGGCCAACACTACCTCCCTATCGTCACAAGATGGCCAACACTACCGCCCTATCGTTACAAGATGGCCAACACTTCCTCCATATCGTTACACGTCGTCACAAGATGGCCAACACTACCTCCCTATCGTCACAAGATGGCCAACACTACCGCCCTATCGTTACAAGATGGCCAACACTTCCTCCATATCGTTACACGTCGTCACAAGATGGCCAACACTACCTCCATATCGTCACAACATGGGCAACACTTCCTCCATATCGTTACAAGATGGCCAACACTTCCTCCATATCGTTACAAGATGGCCAACACTTCCTCCATATCGTTACACGTCGTCACAAGATGGCCAAGACTACCTACATATCATCACACGATGGCCAACACTACCTCCATATCGTCACAACATGGCCAACACTTCCTCCATATCGTTACACGTCGTCACAAAATGGCCAAAACTTACTCCGTATCGTCACAAGATGGCCAACACTACCATGAAAGTTAACGAAATCGAACACTCTCGCAAAGTTTTATTTTCATTAAACTTAGCTTTTCTAAATCTTTATATCATATACTAGAACTTCGTTTACAAACGACCCCACAATCCCCCATTGTAGAATGTTTTTTTCTTTGTTATTGTATAACAGATACTCAGCGTGCAGTTATTAAGGCTAAAGGTTAAGCTAAAATTAATTGTAATACAATAAACATAACCCAAAAAAATATTAATTTGTAAAAAAAACACTTTGACTTTTTTAAACGTAAGCTTTATTTAGGTTATAACAATCTTCTGTTATTTTTGGTTTCTCTCCACTACATAGCAGCCTATCTGCTGTAACCGTGGGCAAGCTGTCATTAGCCTTTAACTTTGGTCGTGGCTGCCGTGGCTTTCTTGGTAGTTTCCCCTTTCTTGGTAGTTTCCCCTTTCTTGGTAGTTTCCCCTTTCTTGGTAGTTTCCCCTTTCTTGGTAGTTTCCCCTTTCTTGGTAGTTTCCCCTTTCTTGGTAGTTTCCCCTTTCTTGGTTGTCGCCGCTGGACCGGATTCCGTTGTGTATGGGGCCTTCGAGAAGAAGTTAACGTCAAACCACCTGAGGAGCGTCGCAGAACAGAATTATCAGGTTACGGTTAGGAGCCTGGCACCGTTAAACGGTTAGAATTTGACTTTTAACAAACATTACACACGCAAATGATTTTTGCGTACGGTTCCATTTGTTTTTTAACTTAGTCATTTTATTTTATTTATTGTATTTAATTAACAAATAAGTTTTTTTTTAATAGTATACAAAAAGATAGAAATGGGTCACATTTCTTAAGTTTTTCTAGAAAAGAAAAAAATGGAATATAGCTTTATATTGGATTTTACTTCACAGAATTATATGAATATATATAAAATCGATTACTCTTCAAAATTAAGATAGCTGACATTCCCAGCATCGTCCGATCCCATTTGATGATGTATTGCATGGAAATCGTCGTTAGTGATAACACCGTCATCGTCATTATCGTATGCTGTCCATAGTATTTCTTCATCTTTTTCCGTATCATTTTTCACATTGATGACGTAGTGCTTATGTTCCACGCGCGTGACCTTACCATCGTGGTTTTCGTCACGATTCTGTTTCAAATATTCCAAACATTTATTTTTGCCTGATAGATTCAAAGACACGTTTGGGAACTAGGGCTGGTAAGTAGGTCACGAACCAGTCATATTTCTCATGCTGATTTGTTATTGAGCCGTAGAACTGGTTGGTGACCTACTTACCAGATCTATTATTAACATACATATTTTGAGAATTAGAATTTGTTTGAAGTAATATTTTGAGTGCACATTTGGAAAATGATAATTTTTTTGCAACATTTGAGTTATACATTTGGAAATAAGAGATTTTGGGTAATTGTCAGAGGTAAGTGCAGATTGTAAGGTACTCATCATATCTAGGTTGGTTAGCAGGACAGATACACAGCAAGGTTG
>NW_026733563.1:85000-105595 GCF_028476545.2 Physella acuta
TAACCATATCCCAATGTCCCCCAGTGTTAACCATATCCCAATGTCCCCCTGTTTAACCATATCCCAATGTCCCCCTGTTAAACCATATCCCAATGTCCCCCAGTGTTAACCATATCCCAATGTCCCCCAATGTTAACCATATCCCAATGTCCCTATGTTCTCATGTTTTAATGTCTCATTTTCCCCTTACCAAGCCGACTCATCAACACGTTCCCCCCGTCGTCGTCCACCCCCCCCCCCGCTGTGAAGTTAAACACTGTGACATGTACGACAAGCAAACCTGCTGTGTTGATGTTTGTTTTACTGTAACCTTTGTCTTACACAATTTTCGTTTCACGTTGACTTTCGTCTTACACAATTTTCGTTTTACTTTGACTTTCGTCTTACACAATTTTCGTTTTACTTTGACTTTCGTCTTACACAATTTTCGTTTTACTTTGACTTTCGTCTTACACAATTTTCGTTTTACTTTGACTTTCGTCTTACACAATTTTCGTTTTACTTTGGCTTTCGTCTTACACAATTTTCGTTTTACTTTGACTTTCGTCTTACACAATTTTCGTTTTACTTTGACTTTCGTCTTACACAATTTTCGTTTTACTTTGACTTTCGTCTTACACAATTTTCGTTTTACTTTGACTTTCGTCTTACACAATTTTCGTTTTACTTTGACTTTCGTCTTACACAATTTTCGTTTTGCTTTGAAGATTGTCTAAAATGACGGCATCTGATCATAGTTCGATGAGGACTTGCTAAGAAACTCCAACTTGACACAACACCAGATAGACTAGTCAGAGGCGTAGAGACCCTTCCCGGCGCCCGGGACAAACTTTTCGATTTGCAACCCTCCCTCAAGATTTCCATTTGCACCCCCCTCCCTCAAACTTTCGATTTGCACCCCCTTCAAGATTTCGATTTGCGTCCCCCCTCAAGCTTTCCATTTGCACCCCCCCCTCAAACTTTCAATTTGCACCCCCTCAACCTTTCAATTTATTTTTCCAACCCATTTTGGCGCCCCCTAAGGTTGGCGACCGGGGACATGTGTCCATCCCCCGCCCCCCCCCCCTCGCTACGCTACTGAGACTAGTTAGTGGCTGGGGATTATTTTATTGGATAAGACATGCAAGATGGATCACTTGTCCATTAGAGCTAGTTACAGACAGATCTATCCAATTAAAATGTCTGTTAGTTACTTATATATGTATTGAATTAAAACCTATGTTAATTACCGACACATCTATCGAATAAAGATCTATATTGGTTACAAAGGAATCTATTGAATTAAGATCTATATTAGCTACAGATAGATCTATCGTATCAAAATCTGCGTTTGCTACAGATAAATCTATCGAATTAAAATATCTGATCGTTATAGAGAGATATAACGAATTCAAATCTATGTTAGCTACAGATAGATCTATTGAATCAAGAACACAAATACAATATATGTAATACATGTATGTTGTAAGGTGAGTTGGCAATCTCTAAGCTAGGTTCGTTTGTTGGGTGCCTTCGTTCATTATTAACTATTTGATATGGGAGACAAATCTACTAGGCTATGTGATAATACAACAAAGGATTTATACTAGAACATGATCAGACAAAATTACATATTTGCATTAATACTATAAGCTCATTGTTTTCATGTGGATTTATTTATTTCATATTGCGAAAATATTATTTTTTCATCTGCCTGAAATACGTCTTTGCCATTGCAAACCCCTTTGTCCATTGCCCGTCACATAACGAATGTTTTATTTATTTTATTTGCACGTATACCATTTGGTTTAACGCCAGTTATATTCCATTCCATAACACAAGTGTAGCACCATGTAGCAGGCAATTAGTTATACGAATACACGGAGTAATCTGGTGCAGATTTCATAAACAAAAGATTGGTGTGGTTATGGTAGGGGTAGGGCGATAAGGGCTGGATAATTTGTCTAGGACTTGTGGTGACGTGGATAGGTTTAGGCTAAGGTGGTTAAGTTAGGGTTAGGTTATTGTGGTTAAGTTTGGGTGGGGCTGAGGTGGTTAAATAAAGGTTAGGTTATTGTGGTTAAGTTAGGGTTAGGTTATTGTGGTTAAGTTAGGGTTAGGTTATTATGGTTAAGTAAGGGTTACGTTATTATGGTTAAGTTAGGGTTAGGTTATTGTGGTTAAGTTAGGGTTAGATTATTGTGGTTAAGTTAGGGTTAGGTTATTGTGGTTAAGTAAGGATTAGGTTATTGTGGTTAAGTTAGGGCTAGGTTATTGTGGTTAAGTAAGGGTTAGGTTATTGTGGTTAAGTTAGGGCTAGGTTATTGTGGTTAAGTAAGGGTTAGGTTATTGTGGTTAAGTTAGCGTTAGACTGAGCTGGTTAAGTTAGTGTTAGGCTGAGGTGGTTAAGTTAGGGTTAGGTTATTGTAGTTAAGTTAGGGTTAGGTTATTTTGCTTAAGTTAAGTTAGGGATAGGTTATTGTGGTTAAGTTAGGGCAGAGGCGTAGCGAATGGGGGGCGGGGGTGCGGACCGCACCGGGTGACACCATTTAAGGGGGTGACACCAAGGCAAAAAGTAGCAAACTATGTAAAGAAAAACTTGAGGGGGAGTGCAAATCAAAAACTTGGGGGGGGGGGGGGGGGGTGCAAATCGAAAGTTCGAGGGGGGGGGGGGGTGGTGACAGCATTAGGTGCCGGACAGGGTGACACCCGACCTCGCTACGCCACTGAGTTAGGGATAGGTTTATGTGGTTAAGTTAGGGTTGGGCTGAGATGGTTAAGTTAGGGTTAGGTTATTGTGGTAAAGTTAGTATTAGACTGAGGTGGTTAAGTTAGGGTTAGGTTAATGTGGCTATGTATTAGAAAATAACAAGTGCACTAACTTAAAAGGCACATCTTTCAGTTTTTACCTCACTAGGTTTCTGGTGTATTTCATAATTATAAAATACGCTTGATTGAAAAAGACCTGTATAAAATTCTTCCATATACGTTTTAGAGCTATAGTCTAAGTTACAATAAGCCAGCTGCCACGTTGAATGTTTACAGGGTGGGTAAATCTCTCCCAGGGTGTAACGCTCAGTAGGCCGTTCGTGGTGACGTGGCATTAGGTAGGGCTAGGCCCGGGACTAGGGGATGGGGGGTAACATTGGACATAGAGGTGTCAGTAGGTAAAGGCGGAGCCGAGAGGCGTGGCTAGGTGGGGTGGCCGCCCCAAGCTACGACCTAAAAGAGTCGCCGAACGGGATATGAAAAGAAAATGTTGAGTTGCATTACTAGATTATACAGAGTCGAAGTTAAGTTAACAGACTGTAATTCGGTTTCACGGGTTTATTTCACTGTTTTCTAAATTCATTGTGAGATATTAACATAGGAACCATTAACGGACAGTGAATGGTAAAAAGCGTTCTAAAATTTACCTTAATTGGGGGAGAGGGAGATTTTTTTTTACCAGCGCCAAAGCCAATGTGAATAAGTATACAAAATATGGGCGTGGGGGGGGGGTGGCGCAAAAGTTGATAGTTCACACTCGGCGCCAGAAAGAATCGCTGCGCCTCTGGTGGAGACAGGTCCTGGCTTAGTAGGACGTGATGGTTACAACGCACACACACACACACAAACATAAAGACACACACACATACACAAAGACATACACATACACAAAGACACACACATACACAAAGACACACACACAGGTATATAAATATATGTATATATTTATACATGTATATATCATATATATATATATATATATATATATATATATATATATATATATATATATATATATATATATATATATATATATATAATTTATTTTACATGTGTGAATACTTTCTGCAAGTATTTGTGTGTGTGTGTATGTGTATGTGTGTGTGTGTGTGTGTGTGTGTGTGTGTGTGTGTGTGTGTGTGTGAACCCATATGCAACCTACACTCATGAATGTATATGTGTGATTAATGTTGTAAGGTCGTCTCTGTGTATATATGCTCATATGCTTGTATGAAGAGATAGCACACTGTAAATTAATTAAAATATTGGTTTTAAGAGAAATCGCATTCAAATCTGTAATACGTGCAAGACATGTTAATTAAATATATTTTATAATACTAGTAAAGCACGATAGCCAATAGAAATATCTATGTGATGAATAATCCTAAACTATAGCATCATGTGCCACGTCTCACACACTGATCATACAAGTAAAGTACTCTTTGAACCTCATGGTCCATGGAGCAGATGAAGTAGAGTTCACCTGCTTCAGCGACCACTGCATATGCTGATGCCGCTTTTGATGTCACCCCCCCCCCTCTCTC
Organism: Physella acuta; assembly: GCF_028476545.2. NCBI lineage: Eukaryota > Metazoa > Mollusca > Gastropoda > Physidae > Physella > Physella acuta. Next base: position 89,293 of record NW_026733563.1, read on the forward strand.
TCTCTTTCTTTTCCCTTCCCACATCATTGTTAACGACACTTTCTAGATATGTGAAGCAGTCTCCAAAATAATCTCTGTATGCTCACGTTTTTTCTTAGTGAAAAAAAACTCTACATTTCAAGTTTGCAATACAAGAGAAACACAAGTTGCAAGCATTTCTTCTGGTCAGTCAAAATTAACTCAGACCTACACACTTAAATGGTCAAAGTCATGTGACTGGTTAGGTTAGTCTAACGCAGGGGCGTAGCGAGGGGGGGGGGCGGGAGCTGCGGACCGCACCGGGTGACACCATTTAGGGGGGTGACACCAAGGCAAAAAATAGCTTGAGGGGGGGTGCAAATCGAAAGTTTGAGGGAGGGGGGGGGTTGCAAATCGAAAGTTTGAGGGAGGGGGATTTGCAAATCGAAAGTTTGAGGGAGGGGGATTTGCAAATCGAAAGTTTGAGGGAGGGGGGGTTGCAAATCGAAAACTTGAAAGTTTGTCCCTGGTAAGGGTCGCTACGCCTCTGGAGGGTGACACCATTAAGTGCCGCACCAGGTGACACCCGAACTCGCTACGCCACTGGTCTGACGTGTAATTGCGGTAATTAGTCGATTGATGCTATGACGTCACTGTTAAGGAGCATTACGTTATGTTGTTACTCACATAGCGTTATAGGGTAAAGTATGGGAGTATTGTTAAGAGAGTAAGCTTTAAGAACATTTACTAGATACATCTTTAATGTTTTGAACAAAATAATTTCAAGCGAGACAGATTACAAGAGAATAAAATAACACAAACGTTTGCTACATCTACATTTGGTAAGTTTTAAAAATTGTTCAGTGCGCATGCACAGTAGATCTTAACTTACTATGTAGGCTAACAATGTAGTATGTATCATATCTGATTTTATAAGGCACTTATCAGTGGCGTCGCTAGGTCGAGTGTCACCCGGTGCGGCACTTATTGGTGTGCCCCCCCCCCCACATACACACAAGAAACAAAGTGTATATATATATATATATATATATATATATATATATATATATATATATATATATATATATATATATATGTGTGTGTGTGTGTGTGTGTGTGTGTGTGTGTGTGTGTTTGTGTCAGCCTACATAGGCCTACAGTTTAAATATATGCCGCATACACGTTCATGTATGTGTATATACTTTTTTGCCTTGGTGTCACCCCCTAACTAGCGTCACCAGGTGCGGTCCGCACCCCCCGCCCCGCCCTCGCTATGCATTTGCTTTATTAATATGACACGTAGGTGAATGTTAACAAGTAAAGGCAGCTACACATACACACCGAGTTTAGTGGCTTTTAATTAGTAGAGAAGGTGACTTCACATATACACCCAATTTGATGGTTAAGGGAGAGTAGCTTCACATGTACACCCAATTTGATGGTTAGGGGAAGGTAGCTTCACATATACACCCAATTTGATGTTTAAGGGAAGGTAGCTTCACATATACACCTAATGTGATGGTTAAGGGAAGGTAGCTTCACATATACACCCAATTTGATGGTTAAAGGAAGGTAACTTCACACATACACCAAATTTGATGGTTAAGGGAAGGTAGCTTCACATATACACCCAATTTGATGGTTAAGGGAAGGTAGCTTCACATATACACCCAATGTGATGGTTAAGGGAAGGTAGCTTCACATATACACCCAATGTGATGGTTAAGGGAAGGTAGTTTCATATACACGCCCAATTTGATAATTATGTTTAGGGGAGGTAGCTTCACATACACTGAATTTGTTGGTTGTGAAGGTGACTTACTATACATTTAGTAAGATGCCTATATACACTATATACATAAACTCTAATGGGGGGGTAGTTATATACATCGACGGTTGGTTCACATGTACATCCAGTTGGAAAACTTAAGAGAAGGTGGCTTCACATATGCACCACGTTAGATGATACCACTTTTTAAAGAGAGCTAAACTACCACTACTCACTTAATTTAATTTCAAACCCGCTTCGTCTATGTAGCACTAGGATTACTAAATCTAATTCAATTTTGAAAATTGATATGTTTTTATTTGAGTGCTTGAGGGCAGTTAAGATTGGAATAATTCCGTTTTAAAAATGCCAATATTTAAATAAAGAATTGATAGCCTGTAGACAGGTTTTGAACACCGACATTTTCAGTTCTCAAAAACAGCGAGACGATAACGGATTTCATTTTGTGGTTCATAACGAACATAGTTTCTTCCAGGCATCTCTTTTTTTTTGGGGGGGGGGGGGGGCTTACTCGAAGAAAGTCTAACGACCCCCCCCCCCCCCCCCACTACGCCGATCCCGGAAATTTGCGTCCGCCCCCCAAAAATTTCAAGCCCCCCCCCCCCCCCACCCCCCACACCGGTGAAAATTGTCTGGAAGAAACAACGATAACGAATGATCTAAGGTGCCTCTTCTCTATTATCATAGAACTGTAAAGTTTAGTGTAAACACAAGTAAAATGTAACATTGAAGTAGAGTTTTCCTATTTTACTGACATCCGATTATAATGGTGTAACATGAAGTAGAGTTTTCCTATTTTACTGACATCTGATTATAATGGGGTAACATTGCAGTAGAGTTTTCCTATTTTACTAACATCTGATTATAATGGTGTAACATTGAAGTAGATTTTTTTTTTATTTTACTGACATCTGATTATAATGGTGTAACATTGAAGTTAAGTTTTCCTATTTTACTGACATCCGATTATAATGGTGTAACATGAAGTAGAGTTTTCCTATTTTACTGACATCCGATTATAATGGTGTAACATGAAGTAGAGTTTTCCTATTTTACTGACATCCGATTATAATGGTGTAACATGAAGTAGAGTTTTCCTATTTTACTGACATCCGATTATAATGGTGTAACATGAAGTAGAGTTTTCCTATTTTACTGACATCCGATTATAATGGTGTAACATGAAGTAGAGTTTTCCTATTTTACTGACATCCGATTATAATGGTGTAACATGAAGTAGAGTTTTCCTATTTTACTGACATCCGATTATAATGGTGTAACATGAAGTAGAGTTTTCCTATTTTACTGACATCCGATTATAATGGTGTAACATGAAGTAGAGTTTTCCTATTTTACTGACATCCGATTATAATGGTGTAACATGATCAGCATTAAGTCCAGCCAGCTTTGTCGCATTCAAAGGCGGTTTTGGGCTATTTTGTTTCAGCTTGGGGGGGGTATAGACACACACACACACAGACACACACTTACACACACACACATATATATACATAGAAATAAACACAGGCATATATATATATATATATATATATATACATATATATATATATATATATATATATATATATATATATATATATATATATATATATGTATGTATATATATATATATATATATATATATACATACATATATATATATATATATATATATATATATATATATATATATATGTGTGTCTGTAGGGTGTGTGTTTGCGTGTGTTGGTATGTGTTGGTGTGTGTGTGTGTTGGTGTGTGTGTGTGTGTTGGTAGATGTGTGTGTTGGTGTGTGTGTGTTGGTGTGTGTGTGTGTTGGTGTGTGTGTGTGTGTTGGTAGGTGTGTGTGTGTTGGTGTGTGTGTGTGTTGGTGTGTGTGTGGGTTGGGATGTGTGTGTGTGTGTTGGTGTGGGTGTGTGTTGGTAAGTGTGTGTGTGTGTGTGTAAACACTATTAGATCCGCCTCTCACTTCATTCACGTGAAGAAAAAAAAATAAAACAATAATACACTTCATTATCTCTATGCAATAGATTTATTTTCATAGCCAGCTGTTTGTTTTTTTCTGACTGACATTTGAGCTAAGCCCACCACGTCTAGTGATTGAGGTGTTTTTGTACGCAGGGATGAGATTAGGGCCACTTTTAACAGGGACCCTTTTTCACCATGGTGATCTCCGGACTGTTACACTGAGCAAACAGGAAGTAGCACAAGTTGCGGTGTGTGTATCCGGTGCTGGAACACACTGGGTCAGAGTACAAAGGGCAGTAAGCGGGTCCACAGGCTCCAAATGTACAGGCTGTTGGTACGTGGTTACAATGGGTTAGTGTTAGGAACAGGTTAACGTATCGTTAAAATTAGAGAGAAGGCGTGTTAGTTTAACTGCGATATTCAAATTTTAAAAATATCGGTGTTTGATGCGTAAACCTTGGTTTATTATTGAATAAATATATAATAAACCGGAAGTGATCTCCCCTAAACTTTCTCGAATATTCTTATATAAAACAACAGGGGATGGGAACTCGGGCTATAGATATGATTTTTAATCAATTTTAAATACTTAAAGTTTTTAAAATAGAATAAAATCTCGAAGACAAAAGAAGTGCACACCAAGTGAACGCCAAATAAAAAGTGCATAATAGTGCGCAATATTATTAGTACTTTAAAAATTTACATTAGTTTTTTTGAGAAATCGGAAGTAGCGTAAATTACTACTTTCGGTCAACGGAAATTACTCAAAATTTAACAGAAGGTAGAAAATTAGATCTTTTACTTACATGTGAAATTTCATTTATCTATCTAAAATAGTACTCAAGTTATAGGCTTTTGCAAAATTCAAAGTAGAAAAAGTACCACTTCCGGTTATCGGAAATCGCTCAAAAGTTGATACGGATCTACGATTTTGATGAAATACTTATATATGAAATTTCATCAACCTAGCTGTAACGGTACTCAAGTAATCGTGTTTACACACAGACACACACACAGACACACAGACATACGGACAGAATTGCAAAGCCCAGTTTTTCAGACTGGATTAAGCATAAAACCTCTTAATTTTGATAAATCTGGATTGATAATTTTTGCCCGATTAAAATAAGTCCTCTATACTTCGGATGTGATGAAGGACTGAGTTGTAATACGGTGAAAATTGTTAAAATTTCAAGTTATTTTTGTGCACGATTACAATACTTTCTCTATACTTCGTATATACGAGAAAGTAAAAATGTACATAATTTTTAAATACTATTCAAGCATATATATATATATATATATATATATATATATATATATATATATATATATATATACATATATATATATATAATATTTATATATAACACGTGTTTGTTTTAAATAAACACGACTTTAATAATCCATGTATTATATAAAAATGGATTAGGCCTTCTATTGACATTTTAGTTTTTAAAAATAGTACGATAAAAACACTTATTTATTTTATTGCCAATGTTTAACTTAATAAAACCGTAATGTAACTCACAGACAAGCCCGGCTAAGACGAAGAAAAACATGGCAGACATCTCAACACGGTGCCGGCAATACTTTATTTATCTGCTGGATATAAGTAGTGATGCCGCTTAGTGAGGTAGATTGCATAAAAACAAATTTAGCTTACATTTTATAGTAGCATGACCCGTGACAGCTATAAAAATAAATGTTTAGTCATAGCAAGTTGAAATAGGTGAACCAAGTCAGATAACTCTTGAAATAGAACATTAACTGCATACATTAACTTCATTGTGTTGTATTTGCATTTTTATTTCCCTTTAGCGAGTAAAAATTTGAAAGCTACGGTAGTTTGTGTCATTGAATTATGTGGGCTATTTTTCATACTGTATTTGTTGTTGTAATACGGAGGTTTCGTTGGGATTTAGCATCATAGTGCTCACTGGAGTAATTTGTCAGGGTATTACTATAACTGTTGCTGCTATGTTGTAAGATGTTTATCAGTATCATACTGTCCTTATTGTTGACTTGTTGTGGAGTGATATGAAGCAAAACGAGACTGGTCATAAACAGGAGAAATATATACATGCTAATTATATATATATATATATATATATATATATATATATATATATATATATATATATAGTTTTTTTATTGTTGATAATTAAATGTCTTCAAAAATATATTTAAAAGAACATGAATAATATTTTTTTTAAAGATTCAAGGAATTTATGTGCATTGTTTCAACTACTACAAAAGCGTGATACAATTTTTTTAAGTACAGAGAAGATTTGCATATAAGCTGCCATAATACAAACGACTAGTTTAGTTGCAAAAAGTTGAGTTGACTCACAAAGAAATAAAATAAAAACAGTTGTAAATTATCCAGATGGTGCGTGAGTTTTGTTTTTTGCTAACCGAGCAGACATTATAACATTTATAATAATTTTTAAAATTTAAATTTTGTAATTCTATTTTTGTTCTAATTTAGAGTTAGTTTTTTTTTTTTTATGTTTCTGATATAAACGATGAAGTAAATACAGTGCTTTAGTTTATATTTTTTTTTTACTAATGCTTGCTACCGCATTAAGTGCGATATTATTTTTTTTTTATAATTGTTCAGTATTGTAGCCTAGAAGATGTCGATTGTTATCTCCAAAGTAATGCCATACTATTATGCAATTTATCGATACAGTATTATATATAAATACACAGTTCTTTTATTTAAATACTAACTAATGCACTTTTATTTTAAATTTTAGATCTATTTACACCCCCTCCCCATCCCACACCGCTCAGGGCAAACTATTTTGCACAAAATGGTCAACAGGGTGGAGGGGGGGGGGGGGGCATTTACTACGCTCGTTTTTTTTTATTGTTCGTGTATTTTTGTTTTGGTTGTGATGTCCTAGAACAATGCACTTTTGTGGAAAAATATTTTATCTTTCAAATAATAAACTTTAAAAAAACCCTCGAAAGTAGTCAAACGTACTCAAAACTGGTACTTTATTGACAGTTAATGTCCTTGAATTTGTATTATGTTGGTAAATATGAACTTTATTTAAGCCTTTAAACATAAATTGCTTTTTTTCTTAATTCATAAAATTCAAATTACATACATATACATATACGAAAAAAAGAAAATACATACTGACGCACATTATATGTTTGAAATGATATTGTGGTTAAATCCAAGGGATTCGAACCTTGGACCGATACGGCAGACTTAGGACGTGGCCTATTCACACACTTTACCACTGTGCCACATGGTCACGCTGAAGCGTGTTATTTTAGAATATGACCTCCCGTTCAAGTTAAAATAACAGAGTGATTAGTATACACTGTAAAGTAATCAAACTGTCTTTAGCAACAGCGGTTAAAATAAATTATACTCTGTATCTGTTGGAGTTGTTTACACAATTAACGTTTTCATTTCACTGTAAAGTAACTGTACATAACAATTATTCTGGACTGCCCGAATAACAGATGAAGTAGAGTTTTTTAAACTACTGCATGATTATCACAATTCCCAGCCGACATTTTACTTTACCCGATTGTAGTCAGATACTTAAAAGAGCTGGGTAGACTCAGGGTCATACTCTTGTCCCAAGCATTAGAAAAACGACTCATGGATTTCAGAGTGACATTATCTACTCTTTTATTATAAAATCACACAGCTTAAATTAGCTAATTTAATTATGGAGACAATTAAAAAAATCACTTAAACAACGTGTGTAAATGGAGGAACATAAAAAAAAAAGATTGTTTTTTTAGAAAAAGTAAGTGCGACAAATTTTTTATGTTCATTGAATGTTAATTAATGCATTTAAAAAATCCTACTGTGTGAAAGTAACGTCATTGATCAGAATAAAAATTCCATTGACTAAAAAGTATATACAATATAGAAATATTTTTAAATATTTTTTTATATTTTGAAAAGTTTATATTTTATATATTTTGACAGTATACAAATATTTGTAAAATATAATTAAAAACGATACGACTAATACAAATATTACAAATATTTGATTTTAACAGAAAGACACGGATATCGGTTTTATTTTTTTTACTTAATTGTCAAACAAAGGCAAATTAAATTGAATTAAGGCCCGCACATAAAGTTTTTCAATCTCTAACATCATAACATCAACCTTGACCTGACCCAAAATAACAGTGCACGAATTTTGAGAAGTCTGTTTTGCATTTATGTTCTGGATTGTTCTACTTTTTGCTAAGCTTTATATTGAACAAAACACCAAATTGTGAAAAATGTTCTCAATAAAACTTATTTTATTTTATCTTCTTGCTTGTACTTTACATGATATGAACATTTCTTCTTTTGAAAGAATGCCGAATTTAATTAAATATGTAAATATTTTTCTAAAGAATGTAGAGCACACACGTGCTTAATGTGTATGTTATTAAGGGAGATAAGTGCGACTTATTTTAGACTCATGAAATGAGACTAGTCTCCCTTGTTTGTACGATGTGGCACGTTGTCGGAAAATTAGAATAAACATCATCCATAAAAGTCATCCAAAAATGTTGATCAGATAATGTCTATTAGGTCGTGTAATCAGTAGCGCGTGTAGTCCCCACCCCCCCCTAAACCACCCCAAACCACCACCGCTATTGCATGGTACAAATTACCTGGTTTAGATTAAAATAGAATTTTCTCTTCGTTTTCTAATCGCAAAGTTTAGTACAAGAAAATGAATTTATTTTTGAATGATCCGGACAGCACAAAAGAAAGAAAATGTATCCTACGCAGCATATCATAGTTAGACATGTAGACTAAATATTACAGCGAACAGTGACGGTGGTTCAATTTGCGCACCCCTACCATATATGTATACATATGTATATATGTATATATGTATATATGTATATGTATATATGTATATGTATATATGTATATATGTATATGTATATATGTATATGTATATGTATATATATATATATATATATATATATATATATATATATATATATATATATATATATATATATATATATATATTAAAATTTATTTATTTATTAGTGTGTGTATGTGTGTTTATGTGTGTTTATGTTAAAGATGGACATTCAAACACTAAATATGTAAATGTTTTTATGTTACGTAGAAGTGAATTGTATGTCCATACGTTTGAAAAAACAGTTTAGGAATTACATGTCCTTATGTTTTACAGTTGAATTATTCGAACGAAGACTAAACTACAAACCTGAGATATTTCCATAATGTGACGGGCGGATAAACACGATCTGATCTACATACACATGTAATTAGCATCTCATTATTTACTTAACCATCTGTTAATGAAAGACAAAACAAGGTCTAACATCTGTGACGCATTGGTTTTGTTTTTAACTCGATTAGGGTTCCTGTTAGTATTGTAAACAACAATAAACAACGTTGCACTGGTATTTTTTTAAATTTTCATCTCAGAAATCATAACTAAAATTCCACCCCTTCCCCAAATATACGACGTTGCGTCTTAGCATAACAATGATAAAATTGATTTTTAAAAAAAGTTTGCTTTCAAAAATATAGACCACAGTTGATTTTTAAAAATAATTTTTGCTTTTCCATTTTGTCATGTAATTGTATTGTCTACATTTCAAGTCCAACCGTCTTTACTTCTCAATGAAATATGTCTCCACCGTTCAGAGTTGGACAGTCTCACGACGGGATTTAATGCTGGAATGTTCCAAAGAATAGCTTCTAGCTTCAAGCATACATGAAATATCGGCTACAATGTACATCACAGTGAAAATACGCTAGACTAATTTGTCTCGTTATTTAAATGTTTGAATTGTTTAGTGAGATTTAAGTAATTACATGTAAGGATAGCATCAGCTTTTTTACATAACGACACAGATCAAAGACAACACGTTTATTCATCCATTTTTCAACATTATGTGCTATAAAGTATAAAGGTTAGAAGTTGAATGCTAGAGTCAGTAGCTGTTGTCATAGTGTTGAGTTACGTGAGAAAACTTGTAAGTACGCCACAGGTAAATTGTTTATATAAGATATAATTTTCGTATAATTTATATATGTATATATATATAAGTGAACAGTTAAACTAGGTGTGGTAGAATGTAATCTGTTTCTTGTATTTTTCCATTTGCAATTTCATACAATTAACATCCAATGTTTGAAAAAGTATATATATATATATATATATATATATATATATATATATATATATATATATATATATATATATATATATATTCCTGGATAATAATTGGAAATTCGGCACTTGGCAACAGTACCAGTCTGTAAAGTTTACTTGACCCGTACATAACAGACGAACGTTTCTTCCAGTGCCATCCGTCATGACACAGTGTGTGCCAGTGTCGTGCCCTACAAGTGGCACCCCCGTGTGTAGCGACGAACCACGGACCTACCAGAACCGGTGCCTGTTCAACAATGTCCAGTGTGAGAAGCCTTGGATAAGACTTGACTATGAGAGCGCCTGTATCCGCCAGACTAGGAAAGGCTAGATAGAAAAATAATTGATTTACTTTTAACAGCTGTTGTTTTTTAACAATAGCTATCAGTGAATAAAAAACAACTGTACGAAAGTTGTTGTTGGTTCTTGTTTTCAATGTTAAAATAATTTATTTTATTATGTTTTTTTAATTGTGAATTTAGAAACTGATTTAACAACAGTAATCAATCCATTCAGTAAATATCTAAGTTAAATATAATGCATGATATAAACGCTCTAACTGTCTAGAGGAAGAATTAATTGTTAGGTTAGGAGAGGGTAGGTAAGCACATATGGAGCTGGAAAAAAAACATACTGACCTACAATCTATCCACCCATTGTTTGTTAACAAGGATTTGTAGTGTCTGCAGATTGTTAGTAGCAAATATATGAAGGGGTCACCGACATATTGATCTCACATACTTAGAGGTTGAACTAAACCTATTTTATATACGTAGAGGGTTCATTTGACCACATGAACTATATACCTACAGTGCTGGGGTAAAAAAACAACCAACAATACAAATTCCATGGGTCCACTGATAAATGATCTTTAATACAATGATCAACTTGCCCAACGATGCTCTTTGCAAGGGGTCAACTGAAACGATGATTTTGCGAGGGTCAACTTTTCCAACGATGCCCAAAGTAGAGTTGATTTATCCCTACACTGCACAGTACATGGTTCGTATATGATCTAACAATCTTTAATATAGGAGTCAACATTAATATAACACTTAGACAAGATATTCTATGTGTCATTAATGTCACACCACCACAAGACCTTCACACATCTCTGCCATTAATATCATACTACCACAATTTATTCACACATCTCTGCAATTAAGGTCACATTACGACTACATCTTCACACAGACATCTCCCAGTAGAGTTGTATTCAGTAGAGCAGGCAGGTGTTATGAACCTGAACAAATGCGGATTTTATTGAAGCTTTTAGACATAAAAAAAAGGTTGTTTTTTTATCTGTTGTCAGCAACTTTTTCAACGGTCACATCACACTATCATCTAACCGCGTCATTTAGCTATGTGGATCCTAAGGCTGTGTCTATCTTCTTCTTTCTATAACGAAGTGGCGGTGCGATCTCTAAATCGTATATATGTATACCAATCTATAGACCTATATTGGTATGCATGTATGTATGTATGCATGTATACATGCATGTAATGAATATGAATTGAATGTATTCATATACACTTAAATATATATATATATATATATATATATATATATATATATATATATATATATATATATATATATATATATATATATATATATATATATATATATATATATATAAATATATATATATATATATATATATATATATATATATATATATATATATATATATATATTATATATATGAATTTAATAACGGGGAGAATGGTGATAAATCGGATTTCACCCATCAGCAACAACAATTTTTTTTTCTCTTTTATCCCTAATGTATAATCGCAAATCTTTTTTTTTATTTCACTAAAATAGGCTATTGTTCCAGGACCGACATAGTTGTTAAGGCTGTGGGTAGAGAATGTAGACAGATATGACATACAGTTTAAAAGTCTTCATGTAGGTGAGATGTTGGGCAATCAATAATTGGATCGAAGTTTTTAAATAGAAATACATGCTAAGTACTTGACTATAAAGATAGAGCTATTCCATTAAATGACAACTTAACCTGAGATACTAAACGGATATGGTGTGAAGTGGAACATCTTATCCAATTCCTCACTATATTTTATGGGATATTTTTAAAAAATCTTTGTTATAGTTAGCACAAACCATACAAAAATAATTCGATCAAAATATACAAAAAATAAATAACCTACCCTAACAACTGGACAATGTGCAATTTTTCTGAAGATACAAAATAATGATTTTAGCCAGTTCTCTATACAGTTCAAACTTACAAATTGTTGATAAATATATGATTATAGTTTTATATTTTATATTGATACATATACGGCGTAGTAAGGTGGTTGAATATACGACTGCTTAGCCAAAAGTCCAGAGTTTGGACCCAAGACTCGAATATGCATGACGTCAATTCGGCTCCACAACACTGTGAGTTACCTGACTGAGGGAAACAAAAGCACCTGGACATAGTGCTGACTAAACTCTTTGCCTGAATTCCGAGATAATTAAAACAAAGAACTCTACTTCACCAGCATAGTCTGCTTGTTCACGAACGGAAAACGACAAGGATTATTGTGGCTTAATCCTAATGAAGTTTTGAATGAAACAAACACTCTAGATCACACAATAGAAATTTCAAGTTGAAATTTGTGTTCGTATTTTATTTAGTTAGAATACAAGCAAACGTTTGGAATCGAAAAAGTTTCTTTTATAGTCTGGAACCCAAGGCTCTCAAGCGATGCATCACACAACACTGAAGCTCCTTCAACATCATTACACAGCTGAAACAAATGATGTGCTAAAATTAGATTCACATAATGGTTGATTAGGCGTAGTGCTTATTTCCGTCAACAAAAGACGAAATTAATAAAGCGCTAATTGATTTGTCCAGGAAATAAGCAATGCACATATTTTGCAATGGGTGTTAAATTATTGAATACATTAAATATAATTCGAAAGATGTTGACTTTAACTAACTCAGTCAACATATTTAATATTTATGCGAAACAAAATTTAACCCTATCTCTAAAACCTATCTTAATTACGGCAACTTTTCAGATTTTTAAATTCATTCCCTGAAATATATTATGTTTTCAATGACAAGAATAGTTTTGTTTTATTCTTATGTTTTCCGTAACAAAGATTATAGAATGTTAAAATAAGCACTTTCTACTTGACATACATAAGAATGTTAACACAAATACTTTCTACTTGATATACTTAAAGAATGTATTAAACACTTTCTACCTGATATACTTGAAGAATGAATTAAAACACTTGAAGAACGTAACAAAAATACTTTCTACTTGATATACTTGAATAATGTATTTAAACACTTGAAGAACGTAACAAAATACATTCCACTTGATATACTTAAAGAATGCATTAAATACTTTCTACTTGATATACTTGAAGAATGTATTAAAATACTTTCAACTTGATATATCGGAAGAATGTATTAAAACACATGAAGATCGAAATAAATACTTTCTACTTGATATACCTGAAGAATGTATTAAAACACTTGAAGAACGGAAAAAAAATATTTTCTACTTGATATACTTGAAGAATGTATTAAAATAATTTCAACTTGATATACCTGAAGAATGTATTACAATACTTTCTACATGCTATATTTGAAGAATGAATTAAAAACACATTCTACTTGACATACCTTTACATATCCCGTCAATGAGTTTAGCAAGTCTAGGAATCGAGCATCTTGCTTTATTGAGATAGCACTCATTAAAGTAAGTGACACCATTGTTCCCACAAACTGGTTTAAATACAGCGTGACATGCCAATGACGAACATTCACTATTTGCACAAGCTAAGCATCAGTCAAGAAAAGAAAAAAAAAGGAAATTAATCAAAACTTACACAACAATTTCTGAAAGATGAAACAGAAGTGATCTGCTCTAAACTGTCTGTTAAATTATTATGTAACGAGCTGACCCGCGGCGTATCATACGCCGCTATTTACTTAATTTATTTTCTACTTTTCAGCACTTCATAGTTAGTGAATTCGACACGACCCTCCCTTCTACCTCCCCCCCCCCCCCATTTCATTTCCTTTTCCTTAAAAAGATTAAGCAGAAATTGTTACCTCCTGTTAGTTTCGAATTGTTTGAAAGCTAAATGATCTGCCCCTAATAGCCGTTACTAGCTCGACCCACGGTATCGGTTTTATCGTATACGGAAGATAATTGATGTATTGTAAAAATGTAATCAATCTAAATCAATATTTTACAAATTTTGACGTTTTAGTTTCTTTCGTAAGTATGAAACATGATAATTGAGTTCCGTTTTTAGTTAGGTTGACAACAAGTTGACAAGTATTGTATCAAATTAATATTTTTTGTTGTAAGCCTTTGATCAATTGACGGTAAATTGAAGTAGCACCTACTCTACTTCCGGTTTCTCAATATATAATAACGTGAATAACTAGCATACTGTTTAAGTCAGGATGTCGAAATTTTACACATACGTGTTATATTATGTGACGGGGTTTCTCTCAACAAGTAAACGATTTCAGGTAACCGGTAGTACCACTTCAACTTGGTTACTGCTTTATTTATTCAAAAGAAATGTTTATATGTTGATACGATTTTATACACGGATTACTTTCAATTTTTTTTCGGTGACCTCCGATAAACAGAACATGTATATTTCTCTATTTCTTGTTTCTAAATGCATATACTTTTATAAACGTTATAGTAAGGTAAAGAATTTTTAAACATATGTATGAGTACGGCTTGGCTTTATCTTGCCAATTACGAATGCTTTTTGGGTGACCTTTAGTAGTATTTTACGCTATTTTTCAAACTCTCAAAAAAATAACAATTCTACCGTACCGTTCTCTTTAAAAAAAAAACCATTCACATAAACCAGGACTTGATGATAATGCATTGTTGTATAAAATGTGATTTAATTAGGTGTTTAATTAGTTTCTTTAAATTTAATCAATGTTACCTCATAAAATAGGCCTACTCATATTCCACGCTATTATATACCGACATTATTTGTGTTCAACCGGTTAGCAATTTTTTTGTCAATTATATTATATTAAAAACATTACTATACAGGTAAAGTTTAGGGGTTAAAAATCCCGTTTTATTTCAGATAAATATATTAAGAATTTAAAGTCATCACTAGAGTTTTAAAATTAAATTAAACATAAATAAATTAATATTTACTTACAAAACGAGCCAAGGAATAGAATTAGGAAAAAAAACAGACATGGTTGATCTAGTCATTTTTCTTTATCGTGGCAACTGAAAAACAAATGTATAACTAAACATATTATATATATATATATATATATATATATATATATATATATATATATATATATATATATATATATATATATATATGTATATATATAGCTACCGTATAACACTGACTACATAACGGTTTGTACTCACAAGTATCGTGTAGTTAAGAGTGTTCGACTGATATCTGACTTGTTTCAACTACAGTTTCTTGGTTTTTATTTCGACTCATTCACCCCACAAACCTACTGACCTTGACCTCGTTATAAACATGTTTACTCTATAGGGCTGGAACAACATATTTTTTTTCTCTTTAAAATTTTGCATTCGATTATAAGAATCAAGATAAAATCATCCTAGAATCATAACCGATCAGCACTCTTAGGTTTAAACCTAACCTAATTACTTGGACTTTTAAAATTTCTTGTAACTTGTCCCCACAAACTAAGTATATCCAGGTCGGTTTAATTAAAATATAGAGTTATGTTGGTATACGTATCTTCACATGAATATTCATTTTATTCTAAATCTTTATTTACGTCTACGTCTGCTTCTGCGTCTAAGTTTTCGTTTAGCTTTATAGTACTTTCTAAATCCTGAACATCTACATCATAATCCATTTAACATCCACAATCAAATCTAAATTTGGACAAACAACATACCCATACGATTACAACAGCCATGTCTTATCCATAACGATGAATACTGCCTCATCACGCACATCCAAACCCACACACACATCACAAACATTATATATATATATATATATATATATATATATATATATATAATATATATATATATTATATATATACTATATATATATATATATATATATATATATATATATATATATATATATATATATATTATAAATATATATATATATATAAATATATATTTATATATATATGTTTATATATATATATATATATATATATATATATATATATATATATATATATATATATATATATGTATATATATATATATATATATATATATATATATATATATATATATATATATATAAACATATATATATAAATATATATTTATATATATATATATATTTATAAATATATATTATTATATATATATAATATATATATTATAAATATATATATATATATATATATATATATATATCTATATA
>NW_026733564.1:0-48159 GCF_028476545.2 Physella acuta
AAAAGACGATTTGAAGTGAAAATAAATGTATGCAACTATGTTGATCTTATAGGGTGAGAGGGGGTAAAAAAGACGGTAATTGGATAGAACACAAACGGTTGAAAAGACGGTGAGGGAGGGGGTGTTAGAACATTAACGGTTGTATACACGGGGGTAGGGTACTAACACGTGTCTATCTTGAATAGACTGCTGCTATGTTTTATCCATTTAAATAACCCAGCCACGATTCAATTTTGACAAGGCGCTTTAAAATATTACCTAGGTAACCTGTTATCTCTCACGATTAAACGATACTAGTTGTACATTCTGTTTGCTTTAAGAAGACAAGCATGTGTTATTTAATTTCATGTAGCCTAGGATAGGATAACAGCCCCTGGTGAAATTCAGAATTTTTGGGAATTTAAATATATATATATATATATATATATATATATATATATATATATATATATATATATATATATATATATATATATATATATATATATATATTTTAATTTTTTGAGGGCATATGAGTGCTATTCAGTCCTGCCCCTGTTCTCTCCCTCCCCCATAATCAGCTATATCCGAATATCGTGGGATCTTCCTCTCTAGTGAATATTTGAAACGGCCCTTCGCATGTTTTTAATGGTGTCAAGTATCTAGGTCACGCTCTCTCTGGGTAAAAAAAAATTCGTGAAGGTCCTGTGTGGCGCCAGATCCCCCCACCCCCCCCCCCACACCCCACCCTGCTTGCCCCCCCATACCCCGTGACACCCGAGATTCACGACCGTCTCCCTGTCCTGATATAGAGGGCTATCAAAGCCAAGATACACAATGGAACAGGAGCGACCTGCGGTGGGAACAGGGGGGATAACGGACCCAATAAAGTTTCGAATGTCTGACGGTAAACGCAAGAATTCAGGGCTGATTTACCTGTTTTATGTTGACAGGAAAGAAAAGGACAATCAACAGGCTGCTTCCATTTATTGCTTAATACCTAATTTATTTTATTCAATTTTAAACCCTAGTATTCGAACAGTAAGAAAAAAGGGCTATTATCAGGGTGCTTTCTTAACTTTCTGAATTACTAGTTTATTTTATTCAATCTTAATTCAGAAAATTCGAAAAGTGAAAAGATAAAGAGTAGATAACTCGATGTTTCCTAATTTTTTATTTTACTTAAATTTAAATCCATGTATTCGGAGACTCAGTGGCGTAGCCAGGATCGTCTCAAGGGGGGGGGGGGGGGGGGGTTCCAATTTTTACCCGGTAACAAACGTTCGATTTGCACCCCCCCCCCCCCACCCTCAAACTTTCGATTTGCACCCCCCGTCATACTTTATATATATATATATATATATATATATATATATATATATATATATATATATATATATATATATATATATATATATATATATATATATATACCGAGGGGTCTATGGGGGAGGGGTTATGACTCCCCCTAAACCCCCCCCCCCCTGCCTACGCCACTGCGGAGACTATAGTAATGCTGTCAGAAACACTTCAATTTCTGTGAATCAATATCAATATCATACTATGGTAGGACGGGAGAGTATCATGATTGCTCATTTAAAAATCCCTAGTTCGGAACCCGGCATAAATGAAGCACTTTAGCTAGAGATAGCAACCCATCTAGGATTCATAAAAAGCAAAATTCAAACAAACAGGCCTACACACACACACACACACACACAAACACACACACACACACACACACACACACACATATATATATATATATATATATATATATATATATATATATATTATATATATATATATATATATAATGTGTATATATATATATATATATATATATATATATATATATATATATATATATATATATATATATATATATATATATATATATATATATATATAATTATTTATTTATTTATTATAGGCCCATTTGAAACAGAATCGATAGCCTTTTTCTAAAAATACGTTTCCTTATTCCTTTATTTTCGGGTTGATAAAATATAACTCCGAACATTTTAACTTCCATTTTCTTGTTTTACAGATTAAGACTAATGTGCGAATGTATGAATCCATAGATCTGATTGGCTTTTACATTTTTTGAGCACACTTTAATATACCCTCACTGTGTTACAAACAGAATGTGTACATCCAAACCCCCCCCCCCCCCCCCCACTGTGTTACAAACAGAATGTATACTGTCAACGACATGGGCTTATGATTATACTACACATTTAGCTAGCTTATGAGTAGGCCTACTTGTTTTTATCTACTTTTATAATGAATACTTGACAAACCTAAGTGTGCTTGTGCTTGTGATTGTGTGTATGTGTGTGTGCAGTTTTTCTCCCCGGGGTGGGGGGCACTTGACATTTTGGGGGTTGGGGTGGGGTGGGAGGGGGGCTAAAATATCCGGGAGGGAGGGGGCGGACCACTGTAAAAAGTATATATTTCTATAGAAATTCAATTTCATTCGGGGGGGGGGGGTTAGACTCTCTTCGGGGGGAGGGGGAGCTCGAAGAGATGCCTGGAAGAAACACTCTGTGTTTATGCGTGTGTGTGTATATGCATGTTTGTATCCATGGGTGTATGCATGTGTGTGTATGCGTAGGTGAGTGTGCTTAACACAATACTCCACAGTTTATCGTTTTTCAAGGAAATGTATAGGCCTGCCTCTCAATCTAGCTATAGAGATTTTTTATTTGGTGCTGTAGATGTATTTTACACCAGTTTATGACAAAACAGAAATTCCGTTTCCGGGATAGCTAATCCTTTTTAATGCGAAGATTTGGGATTTTAAGACTTCAATTACCGTTTTTTTAATAGTGGACAATGGGACAGAGAAGGTATGCTAAAATGAGAATTCATCGTGGGAAAGAATTGAAGGTTTAGAGGCTTTGTAGAGAGCGGGTAACAAAGGAATATTTTTTTTTTAGTTTGGAGAAAGGAATTGTTCAGACAGGCACTTGGGTTTTGTGAGCGAAAGATAAATATGAGAGAGACACTCGAAAAGCGATATTAGAAGAAAGCGATTGCAATGTCTACGTTTTTTTTTTTAAAGAAAGAGTTAAGGTTAAGGAATTTCATGAGTAAAAGCTGTTGCAACTGGTTATAAAACATGTTGATTTTTAAATGATGGTTTTATATTAGTTACAGAAAGAAAAACTTGTTATCATGACTTATACCAAGGAATAAATTGTTATAAGTATTGAAAGTAAAGATCATTTTTTCGAACCTGACAGTCCATGGGGGAAATGATGTAGTGTTAACCTATTTCTGTGACCTCGGCCTTATAAAGGGATGGTACGGTCCCTAACGTAAGTTAGGTACCCATCAGGACTGGGCGGACTCAGTGACATTCTACTAACTTGAACCCGGATTCGAACTCAAGACTTTCGTGTTTGCTCTACCGCTAGGCCACGCCATCCAATTATAAATATTAAAATAAAGAGGTAGTTTGTGTATATTCATGTAGCCAGTGGCGTAGCGAGGTCGGGTGTCACCCGGTGCGGCACTTAATGGTGTCACCCCCCCCAGAGGCATAAAGACCCTTCCCAGGGACAAACTTTCAAATTTTCGATTTGCACCCTCCCCTCGAGTTTTCGATTTGCACCCCCCCCTCGAGTTTTCGATTTGCACCCCCCCCCCTCAAACTTTCGATTTGCACCCCCCCCTCGAGTTTTTCTCTATGTATTTTGCTATTTTTTGCCTTGGTGTCACCCCCCTAAATGGTGTCACCCGGTGCGGTCCGCACCCCCCGCCCCCCCCCCCCCCTCGCTACGCCCCTGCATGTAGCTATTTCAGTAAAACAAAATCTCATTTTATTCCACAATCACATATAGGCCTACATGTATGATATTTTAAACCAATGAAACAACTCGACACAATTATGTTTTACAGTAACAATTGACGTCACGTGACGTCATTATAAAACAAGAAATAGCATGGCCCGCCTCTCATGGGACACAAGTGGTCTAAGTCTAACAAAGACTTGGTAACTTATGACTACTTGACCCCTCTATCTACTGTGACTATTGTAGCTGTTGATATCAGTACTTCATCAATGAGTCATCGCCCCTGTGCTATTTAGTACACTCGTATACTATCAGCAGAGTGTCGCATTACAATGCTTATAGAGTTGATTTAACATTTTCGGGGGGGGGGGGGGCTGACACAGTTTAAAGTATATCATTTCTACATAAATTTCCATTTCGTTCTTTGGGGGGAGGGGGGTCGGTAGACTTTCGTTGAAGGTTGGGGGGGGGGGCGGGTGGGTGGGTGGGGGCAAGAGCACCCCCCCTCCCCCGAGCAGATGCCTGGAAGATACTCTGCCGACATGTTAAGATAGTTATTAACACTAAATACATGTGCGATTGAATATCCTTAAAGCCAGCCGTATTACAAGCGTAATAGCTAATTGCTGACCACATAATGATGTGTATATGATTAGCTCTACTTCAGCTGCCCCAATGAATATTCGTGCTTTGAAATGTACTCTAGTTAGTCTACATTTGCATCAAGTAAAATCGTGTGTATTTTTTAAAAATATTTATTCAAATCTCTATATAATGTCTATATACAAGTATGTATATACAATAAATATACATGGAGTGATCTCCCCTAAACTTTCTCGAATATTCTAATTTGAAACAACAGGGGAGGGCAACTCGGGATATAGACATGGTTTTAAATCCTTTTTAAATACTTAAACTGTTTAAAATAGAATAAATCTCGTAGAAAAAAGAATTGCACACTAAGTGAACGCCAAATAAAATGTGCATAATAGTGCGGAGTATAATTAGTACTTTATAAATTCACATGCGTTATTGAGAAATCGGAAATAGCGAAAATTACTATTTCCCGTCAACAGAAATTACTCAAAATTTGACAGAAGGCAGAGAATTGGAACTTTTACTTACATGTGAAATTTCATTTATCTTTCTGAAATAGTACTCAGGTTATAGGCTTTTGAAAAATTGAAAGTAGAAAAAGTTCCATTCCGGTTATCGGAAATCGCTCAAAAGTTGATACGGATCTACAAATTTGATATAAGACTTATATATAAAATTCCATCAACCTAGCTGTAACGGTACTCAATGTATTGTGTTTACAGACACACACACACACACACACACACACATACACACACTAACGGACAAGATTGCAAAACTGTTTTTTTCGACTCAGGGAGATGTAAAACGTCGAGATTTGCAAAAATCTCGATTTTTTTTTTGCACGATAACAAGACATTCTCTGTACTTCGTATATACGAGAAAGTAAAAATGTGACCCATTTGTGGGAAAGTCCCAAACACACCCATCAAAACTACACACCATTGTTGGTACCTGGGTATGCAGAGTCATGTTATGATTTCTTAGAAACGTTATCATTTGAATGTCACTATCTATGAGACTAATGCATCTTGTTGCATTTTTAAAATGAAAACGTCATATGATTTTTTAAGAAAACATACTTTTAATTACGTTTTAGAGAAAAACTTTTGGGGCGATAAGGCCATAGGCCTTCAATAATAATAACTTTTTTTTTTTTTTTTTTTTTTCTGAAAGGAAGTGCGGGAGGGGGGAAATAGGTAAGAGTAAGAAGTTTTCTTTAACACATTTAACACAGATAGCTAAGCGGTGACTTTAACTTTTATTGCCAGTGTTAGATTGAACGCGCTAAATATTTGACTGTGTAAACTTTAGAAGAAGATACTTCAATGGAAGATAGACCACTGGTAAACTCTATAGCTATTAAATGTGTAAAATACATTTGTAGTATCTTTTTAAATAAAACATCGCACGTGGTATTCGATACATACAAATTTGCTGTATAATCACTATTACATTTATTTTACAAAGTCCCAGTGGACGGAAAATAAACTTGTCTCCAAACTAGTAGCAGTGTAAAGTACTTAGCACTAACACTCGAATTGGCCGCTCGTGGTTTTTTTCTTTTTCTTGTTCAGTTTGATCCGCAACGATCGCTCATTAAAGATTGCAATAAAAAAAAAATATTTGCATTGACAGATTTCAAAGGAAGACAGAAACTAAAAGAACTTTCAGCATACAAATAAAATTAAAAAAAAAAAAAAAACTACTATTATACCGTGAACTCTTTTTCAACCACGGCTTTTGGTTTTTCTTATAGAAATTTCTCCGTGGGCTTTTTTAAAATTTCTTTAGCACGAGCGTGTAGAGAATATACGGGGTAAAATTGTTTGTATAGCCGAGGTAAGGTCTCGTCCAACTTATTTGACTAAACAAACAACACCCCCCACCCCTGGCTTACATTTCATTCGCTGCGTCAAAACACGGGGGGGACATGAATTCAATTCAACTTTTCCGACAAGTCAGTCCTATACCCACGCTCTTCGTCCTTGAGGTTCGCTAGATAATGGTCCGTTCTAGTAAACGTTTACGTCACAGTTCCAGCGCAAGGCATTTGCACACATACAAATACAATAAAATTCAGACATACAATGTTTGCTCAGCTTATACACATACTGAAATCTAAGTCAATACAATCATTTAGCTCTAAGTGGTTCTTTAAATTATCTCGATTTCTTGTTCCGTGTATGATTTATGATTTATGATTTTTATGACCGCAAACATTCTAGAGCACACACGCATGTAAATATTACAAAAGCTGTATAACTCTCTTATGTGGATATTGATTACACATTACACACTATCGTTAGGTAAGAATTTGGAAGGGGAGAACGTTTTATACCAGCAGTGGGTTAAACAAACATACACCGGGGGAAAATATAAAGGAGAAAAAAATATGAACATTATATTAAAAGATAAGAGTAAAAACATAAAAAAATATATTGAGATATAAGGTTAAAAAATGAAATTGTTATAGAAAGATGAGTAGCAAATGTTAATGTTATTGAGTGAAAGAGTAACAAAAATGAATATTTTATTGAGTGATAAATTAAAATTTTATTGAGAGATATAGTAACAAATGAATGAGTGACGTAACATTAGGAGGGCTGTGGGGTGTAGGGGGGGATGCTGGTGTAAGCGTGGACAGTGTTAAAAAAACTATAAAACATCACAGACTGTTTGCTAATGACAGCTAAATGACTGAATGCGTGAAATCGATGATATCTGAGCCAAAATCAATAGAAAATAAGTCTTGTTCTTGTTTCTGAAATAGATGTGCAAATTCTGAGTGATCCATAAACAAAATAGGCCTGCATTTAAATGATTGACTTTATATACAAAAAATAGGCAAACCAATTATAACGGCGACTTTCTATTTACAAAAATAAGACCTAATTGTAAGACCTTTTAAATAAACATTAGCGTTCAATCAGTGGCATAGCGAGGTCGGTTGTCACCCGGTGCGGCACTTAATGGTGTCACCCCCCAGAGGCGTAGCGACCCTTCCCGGGGACAAACTTTCAATTTGCATCCCCCCCCTCAAGTTTTTCTCTATATATTTTGCTTTTTTTTTTGCCTTGGTGTCACCCCCCTAAATGGTGTCACCCGGTGCGGTCCCCCCCCCCCCCCCCCTCGCTACGCATCTGCGTTCAATTATGATGGCGACTTTCTATTAAAACAAATATAGACACGTATTTAAATAATTGCATTTTACATAAAAAAATTAGCAACTCAATTATAATGGCGCCTTTCTTATGCTTATCTCAACTAGTAAAAAACATTGTTTTCATAATAGATCTTCCCATGACGAAATCCCATTTTCGAAACGTCATTTGTTTTATCGACGATCAAACAATACTTAGTTTTCTAAATCTCACTGGGAAATATTTAAAAAAATAAAATTAAGCGTGCTTTCTACTTTTCTTAACAAATGACGTCTGATTTAAATGTGCATACAATGTGACCCCCCCCCCCCCCCCCACCCCGCTCCCCGCCCCCGCCCCCTCCACGCACACATACACACACGGCATGCCTCTCTCAATGCAGGTGTGAAGTATATATACGGTATAATTAAAGCGCACTAAAAAGAGGCGCATACAGCTGTCTGGTGGATGTTTGCGCATGTTATGGTTGATAACGCTAATGAAATATTAATCCAGTCGCCTGCGTTGGGAGCGCGGACCCCATGTCGTACGGTAAATATGGGCGGACAGGTTTGGAAGGCTTTAGAGGAATGACGGAAGACTGTTTTGTGTTTTGTTTTATGTGACTCGGAAGATTTAATTAGAGTAAGCTGGGCAATAAAAAAAAAGTTAATTGGAGGTTCTAAAATTAGACACACATGCATACTTAGTGAATAAAATGTCATACGTTTTTGTTGTTAGTAAATACTTACTATTGAAAAAGTATAAACAGTTAACTGGCGAAACAGTCGAAAATAAGTGATTGAATAAAATAGGCAATTATTTAAAAACTGCGAGGTTATTTTTTTAAAGAATAATGCGTAATATTTCATGTATTGTTAATTAAATTTAACATGTCATTGTGCAATTACCATTAGTCAAATAAATAAAATACAATAATAATGCGGCTTGCGGGTTGAAAACGAACATATAGCTTTAATCAGCAAACTCATAATACATCGACCTGCTATTGGTCTTCCAAGACACACTCTAAGACAGCTTAGGAAAAAAATGCTTTACTATCCAAGGCATGTCAGCTCCGTTAGGTCATTTATTTCCCTTTGTTTTCTGGGTGCTTTCCCCTTGTTTTCTATTGGCAATTCATAGCAGTTTTAAAATTCACAGTATCGCTGAAAAATCTGTTTTCCGCTGTTTTATGGATTGCATTTAGAATCTTCCGCGACGCCGACACGTTCTGAAGTAAGAATACTAGTGTTTACATTTTAGTGTAGATTTCATCAAGTCAGGTTGATCGTGAGGGGAATGGGGGGACGATTTCAAATGTGCTGCAGCATAATATGTGGTAAAATATGGCATCATTTTAGTTATAAATATGGCAAAATTTTAGTTATAAACATGGCAACATTTTAGTTATAAATATGGTAAAATATGGCAACATTTTAGTTCTAAATATGGTTATATTATACGGAGAAAGAGACGGTGAAGTTAGACTCAGAGATGCCCGCTGATATTTGGAGAAGTGGTCAGACATTCGTGATGTGGTGTGAAGATAGAGTTATGACTGACCCAGTCAACGTGTTGGTGTTCTATTTCACTCAGTGGTGGTTTTAATTTACGTTTACCTACGTCACGTTCTACTTTCAGGGCTTAACGATCCTTAGAAGATAAGTACTTCCTCAAACTTAAGCTGGGCGGAGCCAGAGATAAAATTCCGGACAGAATAGAACTCGAGACTTGCAGGTTAGCATTCGATCGACCTATCATCCGACCACGCAACCTCATTACTGGCATACATGCAAAGAGGTTAAATGCTCTTTTAGATTTGATCCTTCTAAGTTTCTCTAGAACACTTTTTTCAAAGTTTCAGATAAACCGTATTGGGGCTCAGCTTTTACCCGGCTATAGAACCATGTTATTTTTAGAGTTGCAACCCCCCCCCCCCCCCCCCCACCACACACATACTTACTTTACAAAATATCAACTTTAACAAGTAAACATAGCTAACATTCGAGTTCTATAACAATGAAGAAAAGTTTATGAAAAATATACAGGAGTTGTCCTACATGCCCTCGCTTACGTCCCCTTAGCACAACCCACCCACTGTTACACTTTAACCATGCAAATGTGGAGAGACAACAGACCACAACAAAAATTTCTCACTGTTGTTGACTGCCGTACATCGCCTACTTAAAAAAAAATGTAGATAATGAAGATAAATATAAAGCGAGTGTCTTAGATAATTAAAATTGGGCGAGGCACATCAAATTTCATGTCCTGTGGGGGGAAGGGGGGGAGAAAGATAATAAGTAAACAAAAAATTGTTGGGACAGTGAAGGATGCGTGCTTAGTTTTGTTTTGTTTTTTTAAATAAAATAATTACAGGATCAAATAAATACAGACCACGGTATTCAATAAAAACATGTTTAGATAACACTAGAAAACAGATAATGAGTTGTAGGGAAAGAGAGAAAGAGAGAGAGAGAGAGATATAGGCCCTATATATATATATATATATATATATATATATATATATATATATATATATATATATATATATATATATATATATATATATATATATATATATATATATATATATGTCAGTGTGTGTGTCCTATACATGCCTATTTATATATGTTTATTTATATATGGGACAGTATTATATATAGAGGTCTATATTATATATGTATCACTTAACTATATATTCATACATATATATATATATATATATATATATATATATATATATATATATATATACATATATACATATATATATATCTTGTAAAATGTCAATGTATAACTATATATTCATACTTATACATTGACATTTTACAAGATATATATATATATGTATATATATATATATATATATATATATATATATATATATATATATATATATATGTATATATATATATATATATATATATATATATATATATATATATATATATATATATATATATATATATATATATATATATATATATGTATATATATATATGTATGTATATATATATATGTATATATATATATATATATATATATATATATATATATATATATATATATATATATATATATATATATATATATATATATATATATCTTGTAAAATAGCGGAATCGGCCTACGTTCCTGACAATAGCAGAAACTTTAAAGCAAGACGAATATCTGAGGATTGCCCGTCTGTCCTCTATACTAATCCCTTATAATTGCCGCTGACACATGAGGATATAACAATAAGCCCAGCTAGCGTGGTCGTACACGCAGCGACATGATGATTGTGTTCTTTGGTGTTAAAACGTGCGCTCGGTAGTGATGCTTTGAAAGAGGTACGGACAGGCTGTAGTGTAGAGGAAGTAGAGTAACACTCCCGTGATAATTTTTTCCACAGTTAAACAGGCAGTTTATAATCACATCCTGATTAGTCACCTTGCTCTTGTTTTAAATTTGCGGACAAGTCAAGGTTTTACAAGCGGGGTAAACCACTGTCTCTTGTAGACCAGGAAACGGTGCTAGACAATTTTATGCCGCCCACTCGATGCTAATTATGCAACAGTAAAGCAATTCTGGTTACTCAGCATGACGTGCACCCATAAATTCTCCCCCACCCCACCCACATACAAGCATGTGTAGGATCACGAACGCCTCTGGCATAATAAATCACAACGATACATTTCATTTACACTGGAACTGTTACATCGATAGTATATTCAGACTCAATCCTTTAAACCAAAAGTTACTATAAAGATTAAACCATGTACACCAAAAGAAAATATTAAATTTGGACTCTTTACACTATAAGTTACTGTTAATATTGAACCATTTACATCAAAAAACACCAATTCTTGAGGAGCCTATACAATACACACCATTTTGAATGAACCCATTGCCCAAAACACATAACAGTCTGAATGAACCTATTACATAAATTAACGTAACAATAACTCACAACCCTAGACTAAAACACACCACCCACACATCACTCATAACAGCACACGAAATCATTTAAAAATAATACTAAGGAGTCATCCGTAAATGACGTCACACTCGTAGGGGGGAGGGGGGTCCGTAATTTTGTGACGATTTGTGATGAGGGGGAAGGGGGGGGGGGTCAGATGTTGCGACGTCACATTTTTGCATTATGAAAAAGCAATGTTAGAAAACGAATTTTAAACGTTATTTCGCGTTTTAGATAACTGTTTTAATAAATTGTAATAGTTTAGACAAGATTTTGGAAAAAATATCGATGTATTTAAAAAATTCAACTGCAATTTTGAAGGGGGGGGGGGGGGGTTTGAGGTGTGACGTCATTTTAGTTGGGGGGGGGGCGGGATCTGGCTTTTTGTGACGACGAGTGAGGGAGGGGAGGGTGGAGGTAAAAATCGTCAAAAAAAGCGAGACGTCATTTATGGATGACCCTTAAATCAAGAACACATAAAGACACTATTACACTATTAAGGCTGAACGCATTACACCAAAATAGACACTCTGAAGACTGAGCCTATGCTGCTAAAAATACCATGAATGGGATCATGACAGCTTTGACACCAGTCAGACTAGTTGTTAGACAACCTAATGTCATGACATGTGAGAATGGCTTATAAATACATAATTTTTAATCCTCGGTATACATGCGTCTAATCTCCTTACAACTGATGCTTTGCTTTGTGTCCATCCATTCATATTAATTGTTAGGCGAACCATTTTTTTTCTCGGTCTCCTTCGTGTATCTTTTCGGGTAGGCATACCCCGCCCGCTGGTGCACGTCCATGGCCCCCAACCCCCGAAGAAATAGTACATTGATGTATATAGACAATATATACTTGAACATATATTCGTTCCCTCGTCCACACCCTGGTAAGAAAAAAAAAATCAAGTGCCCCTCCCCCCAACACACACTAAGGAACCACACCCACGTATAAAAAAAAATTTGATACACGTGATACACACCATATAAAAATCACATGCTGATATGGTTAGTCTGTATCAGGAAGGATTTTAAGTGCAGCTCCACTTAACAAATTAGAAATCATTCAAACCAGGAAATAAAAATGTTAATCTTAAATCATACATCCTGGAAACTGGGAGGGGCATTAACTTTAATAGTCATACCTGTTTTGGCTCTAATATTTAATCAAATGCACCTTAGGTAAGCTTAAACAATACGAATTTAGTCGCTTAATACAAACGCGCCATTTTTGTTAGTCATAAATTAGTCAGAAAAAGAAAAAAAGAAGACTGTTGTCATGGTTTTCGTACATTTAAAAAAATTTCCACCGATCGTCATGCTTTTATAGTGTGTCATAAAATTAGTAACTTTATTTTACTTTTAATTATTGTTTGATTTTATTTCTGCAAATGAATTTATAATATCTATTTAATATACATAAAATGTAAATAACATACCCTGGTGATAAAAAGAAGTAAAAAAAAAAACTAACCTGTATGTTCAAGAAACCAAATACTACAATAGTGTGTTGATTCAACTCTCTCTTGAACTTCCGAAGAAATCACAATAGTCCTTATCATTCGAGAATTCGTCGTTATAATTTTTTTTACTGCTGGCCTTTAGTGTTATAAATGAGAAAAAACACATCCACAAATAGCAGTAATGCTCCAGGAAAAAAAAAATGTAACACTTCTAAAAGTACACTTTACAGTACTTTACAGTAACACTCTAAATATCCTTGCAATGGAGGTGTCTTCTGTGATATCCATACACCTCCAAACTAGCATGTAAAAAATATAACCGTTGTGAATACTCCGACCCTACCTGTAGGGTAAGGGCCTAATTGTTTTGTGAAAGATATCTGATAGTCCGCTGTTGAAGTTTTTAAAAAACCCTTTGCACGGCTGTGTTACACAGATATCAGAACAATGCTCACAACACTGTAATTAGCACCAAGATAAACATTTGCAATACAAGCACTATAAAACATATATAAAATAATTTTACATTCACTCAGTGTTTCTTTTTTTCTGCATTGGAACACTATACAAGCTATCTAAATATTTAATTCCGTTTTTGTTTATTAAAAAAAACATAGATTTAAGTCGTCTATTTCAATAACACATTGACGACCTATATAAAATATATCATGTCATGTAAAGTAGTTGTAATAAATGTTGGTTTGTTTTCACAAAATCGTAAATATTTTGAATACAAGATTTCCTCCAAGTTTAAAGAAAAAAATGATTTAAGACCCTTAAGCTTAACTGTTATTAAAGTATTTTCAGACAACCTATAGTTCGACACGTGTTGTTGTGGCCTAAACGCCCGCTTCCCAAATCTAGTGTGTTATTTGTTGTCTGGTTTAGTGCACACGTTTTTTTTTTATCCAATGTGACCTCGCTATTGTGTTCGGTTTCCGGGGTCAACGCTCAAGGTGTGTTCGCACGAGAAGAATAGGGGCGGCACGCACACAATCGGCATTGGTCGTCTCTTATTGGTCAGTCTCTGTTATCACAATGCTACCTGTTGGAGGGTAGAAGTCGGGCTCAGGTGAGAATAGGGGAGAGGGGGGGGGGGGGGGGGTGAGTTAACGGTGAGGGGGGGGGGGGGTAAGGTGTGTGTCTATATGAGACTAGGGTGAAGGTAGGGTGGGCCGGGTTGAGGTGCGGTTGGGGTGGTATTGTGCTAGGGGTGGGGTAGGGAAGGTTGTGGAAATCTATGGGACTGTCTGAGGAAGGTGGGGTGGAATTTATATAGAAAACATATACTTTTACCAGTGTCGCCCCCCCAAATGTTAACCGCCCCCCCCCCCCTGAAAATATCAAGTGCAACCCCGGAGAAAAAAGTCTGGAAGAAACACTGTTGGGGTGGGATAGGGGGAAGTTGTGAGACTGTCTGAGGAGGGGGTGGGGTTGAGGTGCGGTGGTAGTGGTATTGAGCTAGGGGTGGGATAGGGGAGGTTTTGGGGATGTATGGGACTGTCTGAGGTGTGGTGGGGTTGAGGTGCGGTGGGGGTGGGATTGAGCTAGGGGTGGGATAGGGGAGGTTGTGGGGATGTATGGGACTGTCTGAGGTGGGGTCAGTGGCGTCGCGAGGGCGGGTGTGACACGGTGCGGCACTTAATGGTGTCACCCCCAGAGGCGTAGCGACCCTTCCCGGCGCCCTGGGACAAACTTTCAATTTTCGATTTGCACCCCCCCCCCCTTCAAACTTTCTATTTGCAAGCCCCCCCCCCTCCACTCCGCCCTGTCGGGATTTGTCAAATTTGCTCTTAAAAGACTTTTTAACACTCGAATTAATCACTTGATTAAGTGGATTATCACTTTTCTCTATATATTTTGTTATTTTTTGCCTTGGTGTCACCCCCCTAAATGGTGTCACCCGGTGACCCCCTCCCCCCCACCCTCGCTACGCCACTAGGTGGGGTGGGGGTTAAGCTGAGATAGTGTAGGGTAAGGGAAAGGTGTGGTGTCTGTTTCGGGAATGTCTGAGAATGGGCTTGCCAGATAAAACGTGGGAATATTGGGTAGCATTTTTTTTTAATCAAGTGGGCAATTTATAAAATATGTGTTGTTAAAGGTAACAAAGCATACACATTTTGACTGTAGACAGAACAATCTAAATTTAACCAAGCCTTAAGTACACCCTTAACTTAAACCATAATCTTTCTTTAAAAAAAACCCTCTTGAAAAAGATTAAATGTAAGATAACAATTTTAATGAAACATTTAAAATCACGCACCTAATAGACAAAATGATCAGAGCCAAGGTTACACAAATAATTGCCACTGATCCCTTCAACAGACTCTGGCATAAGCTCTTCAAAATCAAAACTTTCTATTTCATAGCTTGATACAGATGTAGCTGTTTTATTACTAAAG
Source organism: Physella acuta (assembly GCF_028476545.2). Classification (NCBI taxonomy): domain Eukaryota; kingdom Metazoa; phylum Mollusca; class Gastropoda; family Physidae; genus Physella; species Physella acuta. The sequence continues at coordinate 15,361 of NW_026733564.1, forward strand.
TAAAGTTCCCTTTCAAATCTGACGGTCTATAGGGCAAGTGAGTTCACGTGTTTCTGTGACCTCGGCATAACGTGAGTTAGGTACCCATCAGAGTTGGGTGGACTCAGGGATGGTTCTTCTGACTTGAAATGAGATTCGACTTCGAGACTTTAGGGTTAACTGTCTAGAGCTCTACCGCTAGGCCACGCCATCCCTTTTCCATATATCTGATCAGACACTACTTTTTTAACAATAACCCTAACCTAAACATTACAATAACCTTACATCTAACGTTAAACCTAGTCGTAATTCTGACCCAAGCATCGACTCTAATCTTAACCCTAACGAATAGACCGTAAGAAAATGATGTTTCCCTATATTACGATACTTTATGACATGGATCATAAAAAAAAGCTAAATTTAGAAACGTTAATTAGCCATATCTATGGATTATCTGACCCCCCCTACTCCCACCACACACACACACACACACACACACACACACCGCAAACCGCACTAACGACTATCACCACCTTACATGAGTCACGCTAATCTAGATTTCAATCACTTCTTCCATCTGCAAATACCTGTAACCGGCTGTACTATTCACGCACAACCTTGACCCTCACACCTGTCATTGTTTTCTTAACTCCATCAAGCGAAACCACCGCCGTTTGTTTTGATACGATGGGTTAGTAATAGTAGAGGGGAGGGTGGGGGGGGGGATTTGACAAACAAGGTGATTTGAAACCGACAGGTAAAAAAAACAATGGTCTATTTGTAGTTATCCTTGACGCGGATAACACTTTCTATTGTTACCGCAGGTAAACTTTAGAATACCGGCTGATATGAAACAGAGTACAGGTGATAAAAACGTGTAAATACATGCGTTTGTTTTCGTAAGGATAAAACTGTTTTCACACACACAAAAAATACAATTTCAATTTAGGAATTTAATCGTGTATTTTAGGAGTTCAAATGAAATGCAATTAACGCGTATAGTCGCTATTGTTAGACTGTATAGGACCCGATCTAACGGGCACAATTTATTAGACACACACTGGTAGACGCACTGTTAGAGACTTTTTTAGACACACACTGGTATACACAGTGGCGTTGCTAGGTTGGGTTTTACACGATGCGGCACTTCGTGGTGTCACCCCCCCCCCCAATATATATATATATATATATATATATATATATATATATATATATATATATATATATATCCATGAATATAAATATATAACTATATGTGTGTTTATGTGTGTGTGTCTCTGTGTATCGGCCTACATATGTCTATAATTTAAATACACGTATGTGTAAAAGCTTTAATCACTGCAGACTTAATAGTAACGATGTTTATCTATATTATAGTCTGTTAATAATACAAATGGGTTTAACGTTGTTTTCTCTAAAGTTTGCACTTTTACATCATGGTGTGACCCCTCCGTCTTGTAATAAATGTCGATTTGTACTTAAAGGACTATTTACCTTTAATTAATCATTCATATAACTTGCAAAAAAAAAGCATTTTTCTTCTGTATATTTTGCAATCTTTTGTCTTGTTGGTTTGTCTGCACCGCCCGCCCCGCCTTTGCTACGCCTCTGGATATATACTATGTTATACCCACTGTGACCGTATTTATATATATATATATATATATATATATATATATATATATATATATATATAATACCCAGGTATGTATATGGAGATCGTTGAGTATTCTATATAGTGTATATATAAGAGCTGACACCCTTATCAAGCTTTTCGCTGTCTACTATAAAACGAACAATCGGTCTTCCCCGTCTACTTGAAATACCCTTGTTTTTCTACCCACTTGTCTTGTGATCTCCCCTTTTTTTTTAAATTGCGGGCTATCGTTTGAATTATATGCTTTTGAACAGCACTTTTTGTGCATGTGTTTTTTTAGCAGCTTAAGAGCACTCTGATTGTAAATTACGGGTTAGGCGTAGCTTTAAGAGCAGGTATGTTACAGGTTGCATAGTTACAGGTGAACTATATTTAACATCAGGTATGTTACAGGTAGCATAGTTACAGGTGAACTATATTTAATATCAGGCATGATACAGGTAGCCTGCAAGAGCAGGTATGTTACAGGTAGCATGGTTACATAAGCAGGTACGTTACAGGTATACTATCTTTAAGATCGGGTATGATACAGGTAGCCTGCAAGAGCAGGTGAGGTATAACCTGGATACAAGAGCAGGTATGATATAACCAGGTATGTTACAGGTAGCATGGTTACATAAGCAGGTACGTTACAGGAATATAAGTGCAGGTATGTTAAAGTAACCTTGATATTAGAGCAGGTATGTTAAAAGTTAACCTTAATATAAGAGCAGTTATCTTAAAAGTTAACCTTTATATAAGAGCAGTAATGTAACATTGATATAAGACCCGGTATGTTAAAAGCTAACAGTGTAGGAGCAGTTATGTTAGAGATAGCTTTGATGCATTAGCATGTATGTTATATGTAGTACGGGATACAGTAACATATAACACATTACCTTTAATGTTTAGGAGCAAGAGTATCAACGCTTTAATTCACCCTGGCTGTTTATGATGCATGGTAACAACGTTACACATACAAACCACACATCAACGGGCAGTAAAATAAAGCCCAACAAATAATTACAAATCAATTAAATCTGCAACTATTTTTAACTTTGGTTTTCAATCTTTATTAAATTTTTAATTTTTTTTTCTTTTTTGAAAATTAACACGAACATATGTAATAAATATTTATGTGAATGAATAAATCATCAATGAAAAACATAAATAACCTGTCTAGTGGGAGGTCTCGTGATCACAAGGAATGTCTTTCTGCGTCAGATTAAAGCGCACAAGAGAAAATGTTTTTGAACCTAGCGGTCCAAGTCTTCCTTTGTGCAAGCACAATCGTCTCCCCTGGTTAATTTTCCGTGGGAAAAGTCGACATGCAGTTAATTATAGATATTTGCATTTTTTCAATTATAAGATTTTTTTTTCTATAAGATATAATAGTGTGTAGAATAATGAGGAAAGTAAAAGCTATGCACGATCTTGCTTGCACTGTTTTCAATTCTAGCAGTCAATGTAACAGGTGGAGTAGGTTCCAACTTTACTTTTGGGCATATGAAGAGGTTATTTCTCAGCATGAAACAAGAAATGCTCGGCTGATGGATCGAAGATCTCGAGTTTTGATTTCGGTCCGGTTTTGTGACTGTAGGACGTACCTAAATCCAGAGTTTCTTCCAGGCATCTCTTCGTCGGGGCAGACCCCCCCCCCCCCGAAGAAAGTCTACCGTCTACCCCCCCCCCCCCGAACTAAATGAAATTTATATGGCAAATATATACTTTTAACAGTGTCCCCCCCCCCCCCTAAGAAAGTCTACCGCCCCCCCCCCCCTCCCGAAAATTTCAAGTGTCCCCCAGGAGAAAAACCTCTGGAAGAAACACTGCCTAAGTCTACCCATTCCTGATGGATCATAATCTTTTCTCGTACGTGCTAAGACGCATTGGGGCAGATGAAGTAGAGTTAGTATGTTTTAGAGATCTCGGTATATGATGGTATAGTGTTATCAAGACTTTGTCCAGCCGCCTTTGCTTTCCTTCCCCAATATGAGTTAGGTACCCATCAGAGCTGGGTTGACTCATGGGCGTTTTACTAAGCACAACCTGGCTTCAAACTCTCCTGAAGGATACCTGACTGACCACTCCGTCCCTACTAATGCTGCAGCCTAGAATCATGTGAACTAAACAGATCATCAGGTCTAAAAGAGAAATGTGACTTGTATGAACCAAGGCACATATAACTTAATCATTGAAAGGGTTGTCCCACACACGACACACGAACTGGAATCTAGGATTCGAACTCTACACATGTGCTACTTTGATCAACGCATATAAATCTCACCGCCCCTGCTTCCCCTTCCACTGCTAACCCGTAAGTTTCGAGTTCGAATCCGGGTTCAAGTCAGTAGACCGTCCCTGAGTCCACCCAACTCTGATGGGTATCTAACTCACGTTAGGGAAAGTAAAGGCGGCTGGGCATAGTGATGACCATAGTATCTCTTCATATGCCGAGGTCACTGCAACAGGTGAACTCTACTTCACTTGCCCCATAGACCGTCAGGTTTGAATAGGGAACTTTACTACCCCCCCCCCCCCTAAACACACGCATAAGACATATGAACCACATCGGTTTAGAGCAGTGTTTCTTTCCAACTTCTTCTCCAGATGTCGGGGTGTGTGTGGGGGGGGGGGGGGGGACTAAATTTTTCGGGGTGGGGCGAACATTGATACAATTATACATTTTCTAAAAAAAAAAATTCGTTCGGGGTGGGGGGTTTGTGCAGTAGTCATGCTTGGAACAGATGCGTGAAATAAACACAGGTTTAAGGTGTGGAGTGTGGTAATTGCCTAAAATTAAAAATGTGCATAACTGATTTATAAAGCGTGTATCTCGGCCAACACTGCAGTGTTGCATTATGTATTGACCAGGATGTAACGGTCGAAGAACCACCCCGATATAACACGACGAATGGTTAATGTGTTTTTCTTTATCTTTCACAAATTTGAATTGCTTCCGTCATTTTTATACAATTTTAATGCAGGAATTTAAATAATGTTTTTCCCTGTCAATAATGCTTCGTAACATTTTTCACTTTATTCAAATTCTTTATGAAATTGAAATTTTTTTGTATATGTTCCTTTAACATTTTTAAGATTCAAAGCATAACCTGAGCCAATGGTTTACTTAACGTAGCAGCCATAATAACTTCCCATTATCATATTTACATATTGTGTTGTATTTGTTTTACAAAGATGGATAAGGATAAGAAAATATTTTTTTTGTTTTTTATTTGGTGGTCGCTAAATTGCGAATATAAAAATGTTTTTTTTTTCACGGAATAAATTACGGAATATTTAGCAGCACGACGTCCCGAGAAGCAACAACGACTGTCCTATATTTAAAGTAATCTTTGGTTGTCTTGAAATAACGTCTGGGTATTTTCGTCGATTACCAAAATCCCCTTAGTCACCGTCATCTGACCCCCCACCCCCACCCCTACCCCCTCGCCCCTATTCCTAAAATAGCTCCAAATTCCAAACACAGTTACAATAACTTTAACTTTTCAAAAACGTGTTTTCTTACTTTTCAAATTCGTTTAATAGACTCTCACATTTCTAATCCCTTTAGAAATATGAGGTAGGAAATATATATATATATTTATATATATATATATATATATATATATATATATATATATATATATATATATATATATATATATATATATATATATATATATATATATATATGTATAGGGTAGATAAAGTAGAGTTGTACTGTTTCTATGACCTTTGTCGTCCTTCCGTATTTGTCCTGTCGCCATATCTCCCTTTTGTAAACACTTCCTCTTGTCTGTTCTGACTATTATAAAATTTCTATTTTTAGACACAAAAAATTGCATCCATCTTTTAGTTAACGTCATCACTCAGTAACTTAAAAAAAAATATCTAAAAAAAAAAAACAACTGAATAACGATTATCAAAATGTTGTAAAACTGCTACAATTTACATTAAACATTTACAACTACTTCACCTTGGGTTTAATTATTGGCGTCATATATTTTTTGCTACATATTGACACAAACGCCGCTAAAAATAACATTTTCTAATTTACAACGTCGGGTTTGAGTATAGGGTAAAAAAAAATTCTAGATGGATCTTGACTTGACTTTAAATGTTTGTATCGAGTCAGTAAAAGCTATGACGACAAGCAATGCTGACAGATTAAAATTACGGTTGCATTTTTTTTCCATTTATTACCTCTATCATGATGCTCAATCTATATCGTAAGTAAAATTTTAAAAAATACTTCCTTATAGCTACAATATTTTTAAAATGGATTTTTAACTAATTAGAAGATAAATTGCACTGCGCAGTTTCTTGAAAAAAAGATACTATAAAATCTAATCACTCTATAAATAAAACACATAAAAATGACCAAAGAAAGATGTAATTTACAATTTAAATGCTAACAAATCACTTCAGTTCTTTTTTCATACTAATCTAGGCGCGATTGGTACTGTCTGCGATTGAAACCTGGATTTCATTAATAAATTGCTAATTACGGTATATAAAATAAAAAACAGATACTATGAAACATTTTTGCGTATATATATATATATATATATATATATATATATATATATATATATATATATATATATATATATATATATAATATTCGTTGTGCATTTCTCTTATTTGACATATAAATCCGTTAGCAAAGTGAAATATCAAAAACTTCTGAGCCTCTAAATTTAGCCCAATGTCTTTTATACCCCTGGGGAAGCTTCCTATTGGCTGGAGATTTTGACAGGTTCCACCAGGAATAATGCCAATTGTAAAATCCCATTTTTTTTCTTTCTTTCTTTTGTGCGGGGAATTTTTTTTTTATATACGGCACGGTAATCTTCGCGAAATCAAGGTCTGACAGGGGGGGCGCTTGATATAAGAGGTGGGTGAAGCGGGGTGGGGGGTGTGGGTGGGGCGACTGACAATCGCAGTAGTGCATTGTCAGATTAAAAGAAGTCCTCTGTCATGCTCCCTCGCCCGTGTCCTTAAACCAGTTGTATGGGACCTGTTACTCGGTGAATACAAATGTTCGCCAGCATTGAAGAACGGTGGCGCAGACTAGAAAAAAAAAATTTCATAGCCGGCAAAAATAAAACGATAAGTGTATTCATAAAATGTTGTGATAGAGCCTAAAGGCTTTAATACCGATGTAAGAGTTGTGCGTAGTTAGAGAAACCTGACAAGGGGGCGTAAGTCTGAATCCAAGTCCACTATCTCAACGCTGGTTATCGTCATTGAGTATACAAGAACACATTTTTTCGAAATCGCTTTACAAAATGTATAAAGCCTCTTGAATTATTTTTTTTTTACGATCTTTTCGATCTTTTCATATTAATTTCTCACAAACAAAACTGTATAAAAATATTAGCAAAAAAAAATAGTTTTTGACTGTGTATAGCACGATTCTCTTTATGTATACATGTACATGTGTATAAATATATGTTTAAAAAAAATATATATATAGGCCTAATATATATATATATATATATATATATATATATATATATATATATATATATATATATATATATATATATATATATATATATATATATATATATATATATATATATATATGAATAAATATATTCTCTTTTCCCCCATTAATTTTTTTACCCCTTACTTTCCCTCTCCCTTTTTATATTCTCACCTTCGTTCCCCTTTCATTCGACCACTCCCCTCCCTTACTTTCCTCTCACCCTCTTACGTTTTCTCCCCCCTTCTGCATATTTTCTCTCCGGTTTTTCTCTTACCATCTTTCCCTCTACTTATCACCCTCACATTCTCCCTTCCCCGTAACATCTATCCCCCCCCTCATCTATACCAACTTCCTCTCAATCGTTTCCTCTATATACACCTCTCTCAAAACACTTCTACCATAATGAAATTTGTAACTTCGTAGCATATAAAACAAAAAAATATAAGAATCCAAAATTCCAGGATACTACACGAAAGAAGGGACGTAATCCACATACAGCCAACAGATAAGCGAAAATTAAAACGGATTTAAGTGTGGATAAACTGGTCGTAAATAGGTCATGCATGACAGAAAGGTCATACCCGCCCTTCCGTAGATCATAGTTTCACTAGACACGATGACAGCTGCAGCAATATACAGACCCAACACCCCCCCCACCCCCTTCTTTCACCCCACCCCTGTTATTCCAGGCAATTTTCGCTCTAGATTATAATTCATTATTCAACACACCCCTTCTTTTGCTACACAGTTTTTGTTCCCGATTATGTTAATACTAGATCTCTACCAACATGTTCGTATCCCTCTTCAACCAGTTTGACCCCGTCCGACCCCTTTTACTCCAGGCTACACGCATACTCAACCCCTACAACTAAAACCAACTCTAACAGTTTAGCTCTAATTCCATCTGCCCTATCACTCAACCCATCTCTAACAGTTTAGTTCTAATCCCATACATTCCATTCCTCATTCCATCCTAATTCTCTCCTACCGCAACGTGTTAACCCTCTCCTCCCCCAAAACCAATTTAACACCCCACCCGATCAGTTTAACCCCACCCCCATGTATCACCCTCATCCCAACTAGTTTTCACTCCTAACAAGTTTATTTCATCACCTCCCCAATCATTAGCACCCTAAGCTAAATCAGTTACACACACACAGACCTGTTTCACCCCCACCTCAACAATTTTCACCCCACACAAACTAGTTTGCCCCACAATTTTACCCCCGCCTCAACTCTTTTCATTACCCACCCCAACCAATTTCACCCCTACCTCAACAATTCTCCCCACATAGGCCTACAAACGAGTTTGTACAACAGCTCTGCCAGTTTTACCCCCCTCCCCCACCTCAATCCTTTTCATCCCCCCTCCCCAGCCACTTTCACCCCAACCTTAAACCTTTTCACCTCCCAACTCAACCCTCTGCACTCATTACCCACAATTTAATTACCCCTCATCTCTACCCTCTACACCAGATATACCTACCTACCACCTGCAACTTCTTCAAAAAAAAACCCCACCACCCCCAAGACATACCCCCAAACTTACCTACCCCCCACCCCACCCCCTAATCTCAACCACACTTACCCAACCTCACTTCACTTTCAATTAAATCTATTCACCACAAAACGAGCAGACCTTCAACCAGGAAGGCTAGCCGACGTCTTGCGGCTATTAAGAAATTTGTCAAAAGCCCATTGAACACGGAATCAATTGAAAGCGAGATCCCGACTTCGCGTACGTCCGCTAAATAAGAACCCATCAAACGAAACCACATAGCTAACCATGCAAGTTAAAGAAATCACTTCAGAGACTCTCAAGAAGAAGAAAATTGTAAGCCCCCCTACGTTCACTGTCACGTAATTCATTCTTTGAGTACATGCTAATGACGAAATAAATATGAAGTGATTTACCCCATGTTTCAAACAAGAAAATGTAAATACTTCAAGGTAAAAGTTTTGAGTTAAAAGTAAAGTCATTTACTCCATATTATATCATGATTTCTTGCTAGTACTATACAAAAAAATTGAAATCAATCTAAACTATGTAGGCCAATATCTAGTAAGAGATTTTTTTTTTTGTTATTTTCCAAGACGATAGAAGGTTTAATCATTTATTATAGTGCATTTGTAACTAAAGCTTTTCATATAAAAAGTAGAGTTAAATTATTTCAGTCTGAATAGGGTTAAAACTAATGTAGGCTGTACCCCAATATAAAGGGTACAATTATTTGTATTATCTTCTTATATATGGCGAGTTATTTTATATCATTTGAAGATAGTTAAATTATATTCTAATATTACATTACAATTTTGTGTACTAGCATTGGTCCTTCTAATCGTTTACGTGGCGCCGCCTATACAGTACGTATTATACCCAACAACATATGGGCCTATATGTTAGTATCAACCACTACGTCGGCAGTTAAATGAAGTCATAAGACATAGTTGTGTTAACATACATAGGGCCAGAGGCGACCCCTTAAAGCGCCCGGGGGACAAGCTTTCAATTTGCCCCCGACCCCTCCCATATATTTTTTATGTTTATAATTCAAAACTGCAGCTAAAATGAGCTATTAATTTATTTTTTCACCCCATTTTGGTACCCGGGGACATATGTACACACTCCCCCCCCCCCTTCGCAACGCCTCTGCATAGAGCAGTACTAGATATAAGACAGGACAAGACACACTTTGAACAGACACAGGACTGAAGCAGAAGGCACCGGAGCACAAAGGACCGTCCACAGATCCCCCACGAGGAAAAAAACTACGTCACGGTTACGTGAACTTGAAAATCCTAGTCCTTACATTTACTATTATCGATCTCTAAAATCGATCAGCCACTGCTGACTGCTTAGTTTATAAACTGTAATTGGCACTTAAAATCGATTCCTATCTTTGCTGTATAGCTTAACAGTACATTGTAAACAAACTCAAGACAGCAAGTTAATTGTTAACTACGCTAAAAACGTAATGTTATCTGAGTACTACAACACTGTAGTAACTTACATTAGTTTCACAATGATGAGATAATTGCGCATTTTTAAAAGAGTTGTTATTGCCCAAATGAAGGGAGGGAAAATAAAGAAATGCAACAGTTAAAGTCAAATGTTATTGTATACAATTCCTTCACGTGAAAACAAAATTATGGTAAATAGGCTATTATTAGTTTTACTCCTGAATTATTTAATGCACTTTAAACCTGTAGTTGTAAATTTGATGAATATATTTTTTTTCAATTATTTAGTTGTTCAAAAGGACCTATCAAATAATTTTGGAGCACTTATTCTCTAGAACCTGTGTATTATGATTTTTTTGGTGATAGCTATGCGGTTAGGCAAAGATATACAATATACATTCTTCATTGCGGCATGGTCTATCGATAGAGAACTAGACTGATAACCGGCAAATCTCGAGTTCGAATCCGGGTTCAAATCAGTAGAAATTTCCTTCCGTCCATTCAGCTTAGATGGGTACCTAACTCACGTTAGGGAAAGTAAAGACGTCTGAGCAGAGTTCTGATAGCGCTATCTCTTCATGTGCCGAGGTCTCTGAAACAGATTAACACTACTTCATCTGCCCAATGTGTCTTGGGCAGGAACAGGAAAAGTTGATGATGAATGCCTATACGTATTAATTAAGTCTACTGAGGTTTTACCAAATCATTAATTGTGTTTAAATAAATGAGAGGTCAGGCCTGATCTACAACCTTAAATTAAAAATATGTAACACTGGAGACTAGTTGTTTGTAGTGTTTTGTAGTTTATATCTAAATCTAATTACTGGTGTTATGATGGTTCTAGTCTTAGATTATACTTACTAACAATTGATATATGGCTTATTTTTGCCTCGGGAGACAATGTATGCACCTAGAGCAGTAGTTTTCAACTTTTTTTGATACACAGAACCCAACTAGTTTCATAATCGCATTAAACGAACCTTTCTAGAAGGTTCTATCGTCCGCACTGACACAATCTGATCGTGAGTCGTATGAGTAGTGTGTGTGTGTGTCTTGACCTCCGCTGAAGTCTCGAGACATACTTGCCGAACCCCTGTGGTTCGATCGCACCCAGGTTTAGAACCACTGACCTAGAGAAGTAAAATCCTCCGATGAAAGAATCATGGGTAGCCTTAGCATCACGATCCAGCTCTCGACGTTTATCAGTACAGAACAAAAGTAATGCTTATTCATACATGAGCTCCTAGATTATGTTTCAGAAGCAGCCGTAAGGAAGCCAGAGTTGGTAATCTTGTAGTCTAAGTTTCTCCACTTCTAGATTGCTATCCACAGCTAACACGCTAAGTTCGAGTCTCCCAATCGGGTAACAAGATATGCGCTCTTGCATCTGACCATATTTTCCCTTGAATAGTGTGTGTTTACATCATCTGTTCCCGTTCGAGCCCAAGACACACGGTGCAGATGAAGTAGAATCCATCTATTTTAGAGACCTCGGCATATGAAGGGATATTGTAATCAGCACTATGTTCAATCGCCTTTGTTTTCCTTAACGTGAGTTAGGCACCTATCAGAGCTGGGTGAACTCAGTGACATTAGAATTCGAAACTTTCGGGTTAGCAGTCTAGCTCTCCCAAGCTCTATACCACGTCGTCCCATTATGTCATTACATAAGAATACGCAAAGTTTAATTAAAATCTCGAATCCCTGTTTAGTGTTTGTATTTACTTAAAAAATAAAAAAATAAAAAAAATATATTTAATTATATGCCAGATCTCATCTAAATTCAGTGTGTAAGCATAGATCTACCAACAATGCTAAACGTATATAAACGTAATGCAATGTTAAACCTTGTATTCGACCATACGGCACACATTTCCCACGCTATTAGATCACTAGATCCCGTCTCGCTGTTCTGATTTACAAAAGACGTAAGGGGACCCAAGCAAGTGTTTATCCTCTAAAAATATATGGCTGGTGATCCAGGGTTATGTATGGAGGGGTTTGGGTAAGGTTCTATGCGGAGTGGGAGGGGGGTGGGGGGTGGGGGGCTAGAGCAGAAATATGATCCCGCAGTGTAACGACAGGGAACGGGTTGGTTAAAGAAAATAACGAATGCTCGTATTCTAATAAGTAAAAAAAATAAAATAAATCAAGTGTTTATGAAGAGATATTGTGCATGGTTATCAATAATAGTTGTTGCTTTTATAAGAAATAAACATCATGCGTAAATATAGAACATAAACGGTGATATATAGAATAATTTATTTTTAAAATAACATCATAGTTAATGCTTTGAAAAAGAAAACAATAATTTAAAAATTAAAAACGTAAATAAGACCAAACTACAAAATAAGGATCGTATTAAAACCATAGAGAAACACCGGTAGGCGGAGCTTTGACTACAGGTCAATTGGACATAGGAGCTTGACCATAGGTTGGTTGACCACAGCGGGTTTTGACCACATGTGGTTTGTCCACAGAGGGTCTTTGGCCACATGTGGTGTGTCTAAAGCGAGGATTTGAACACATGAGATGTGTACACAGCGGGGGCAATAAAATGTCGCGTAATTATTCTAAGTTGCGTCGCGATGTAATACTATGATTATTCAACATGTATAAGTACAAGTCATCCAGATGAGAAGCGATACAGGATGCTACAAGTGTAACGTACTGATCAGACACTTGGTTAAACAGATGTATTGCCATATTTAAGTTCTAGTTAACTTCTGTCATTTAGTTAACCATAAATGTATTCCTTATTTGACCATATTGGAATTTTAAAAAAGAATCATTAACATGTGCTATGCAGTTTTAGTATGTGTTAATTTTTTATAAATGGCAACCCAAAGGAAACGTGTTATGAACTACTGCATTAATTGTATCATGTCTTTAAACTAAATAACAGTTTGTTCTTATTGTAAAAACCACATGTGGAGAAACCACTTGTAGACAAAGCCTATGTGGTCAAATCCTCTCTGTTGTAAAAGCCCCGCTGTGGTCAAACCACCTATTGTAAACCCACCTGTGGTCAAACCACCTAGTTTATTTAAAACTACCTGCGGTCAAACCACCTTTTATAAAACCACCTATGGTCAAACCACCTATTTTTAAAACCACCTATTTTTAAAACCTCCTGCGGTCAAAGCACCTAAAATCAGTTAACCAACTAGGTTTACTCATTTTTATAAACCTTTGAATTTTTTTTTAATTAAGTCGATATGTCATGTTGTAATACTCAGTTATACTCCTATAAATACGTAAGAGAAATATGTTGTCGAAAGTTTTTATATCTAATTATGAAGCTAAAAATGACTCATTGCTTTCATGCATTATAAATTGATCCTCACGTTAAATATTCAATTAACTAAGTCATTCTTAAAATATCCTAAAGGGAAGAAAGTATACCAATGTCGGCACGATTGACAAACTAAAAGACAGAATTCTTCTATTGTTGGTGAACATTTTAAAGTGCAAAAGTACATTTAACAACATTAAATTACTGACGCAACAATGTGCCGAATCTTGGAAAAAAAAATACTTTTTTTAAGTAAACCACTGCATTTCTTAAAATTCACAGATCGTGGTTATAATTTACAGACGTAATGGACAGAAAAACGAACAAATTTCATGTACGTTCTGTAAATCTAACCAAGTGCTTAAAGTAATCTTCTGCCTGCAGCCTGCACCACTGTTGATCCAAATATAGCAGCAGGGCTTATATACCCCTCGTGATAGAGACTTAACGTTTGACTGGCCATCTGTAACGGCCCATTCACTACTAACGTCAGCGTAATGCTCCTGTTTTAGTGCCCCTAGTCGTGCTGGGGTTCAACATTTTAATGTATTTATTTTATATGCACTTGAAGTGCGGGCGTTCGAGGACATCATGTCTCATGCTGCCAGACAAACTAACACAAGAACATTTTTACAGTAACTGGTGTTTTTACTGTATACTATATAAAAGTTGACATATGACAGAAACATCGAACACCTATTAGTATTCCAAATAACAGTAACTAATGCTTTTACTGTATACTATATAAAAGCTGACTTATGACATTAAAAATGAGAACCTATCACTATTCAAAATAATAGTAACTAATGTTTTTACTGTATACTGTATAAAAGTTGACATATGACATTAACAGCAAAAACCTATAAGTATTCCAAATAAAAATAACTAATATGTTTTACTGTAAATCATATAAAAGTTGACATTGGACAGAAACAACGAAAACCTGTCAGTATTCCAAATATTTTTACTGTAGATCATATAAAAGTTGGCATATGTTAGTAGCAACGAAAACCTATCAGTATTCCAAATAACAAGAACTAATATTTTTACTGTAGACTATATAAAAGTTGACATATGTCAATAGCACCGAAATACCTGACAGTATTCAGATAATGTTTATTTCATCTTTTATCTGGAAAAGCTAACAAAATATGGGACAAAGGAAAAACAAAATCAATTTGGGGCTCATCTTTTTCAATTTAGTTTATGTCCATTGACACACATGCACAGGACAAAAATAATTGGTCTCAGGAAGTGGGAAATTTTAGATTTATCTCTAATAAACAGGGAGTGATCTTCCCTAAACTTTCTCGAATATTCTTATATAACACTACGGGGTATGGCACCTGGTGATATAGAAATGATTTTAAATCCATTTTTAATTAGTTAAACTTTTAAAAATAGAATAGAATCCAGTAGAAAAAAGAATCTGTGTATAATAGTGCGGAATATTATTAGTACTTTATACTTTCATACGTGTTTTTTGAGAAATAGGAAATAGCTTAAATTACTACTTCCAGTCAAAGGAAATTACTCATAATTTGGCATAAAGCAGAACATTATATCTTTTAATTATATATGAAATTTAGTTTCTCTTACTGAAACAGTACTCAAGTTATAGGCAAGTTATAGGCAAAAAAACTAAAAGTAGAATACGTCCCACTTGCGGTTATCGGAAATCAGTAAAAAGTTGATACAGTACTACACATTTAATATACTACTTGTAAATTAAATTTCATCAACCTAGCTGTAACGGTACTTAAGTTATCTGTTCTCAGACATACACACACATACACACACAGACATACTGACATTATTACAAAACCCAGTTTTTCCAACTTGATTACGCATAGAACACCAACATTTTGATAAATCAGTATTTATTATATTTACCCGATTAAAATAAGTCCCCTATACTCCGTATAGAATGAAGTACTTAGGTGTAAAACGACGAGAACTCAAAATTTAATGTGATTTTTGTGCACGATTACAATATTTCCTCTATACTCTGTATACGAGAAAGTAAAATATATGCGAACATATTTTGCTAAACATTCGCCTTTTGGGCTTTTTCTTTATTTTGGTTTTTCTTTCCTTTATTTCCGGGTATGGATTGAACCAATCGGAAATCTGTACTGTTTAATACCGCCTCCCATAAACGCGTAACAATCGGACATACACATGCTTTTTTGTTACCAGAATGAGCGCAAAATAATTAAGACAACTCGAGATTTTAAATTTATGTACATGTTTATTCCTTAACTATTTGAATACATTCTTCAGTATTAGGTATATTGAACGCAATTTGATATTCTTTTCAGTTATGTGTTTGTATACGCTGGTCAAACATAATTGACTAGAGAAGAACTATGGCAACAAAACACACGTTGACCTGCTTAAGACAATTCTTCTAACGAAGCCTATGTCAGGGTTTTAAGACAAGCTCTCACCTAGAATCAACAGGGTATAATAAATCATTCCAGGGAGATAACTCTTAATATTTGATATCGAGAGCAAAATAAAAAGAAGTTTTACAGTAGGAAAAACTAACTCAGCTAAATGTTACTTGTAATGCATGTATTTTTAGTAGTACTATAATATATTTTATTAGGTAAAATACTGACCCCAAAATGCATTTATACCAAAAGGTTATATTAAAAGATAAACTGTACTTCTTCTTCACTTTGTGTTTTGAGATTTACGTGAATTAGGAACGAAACTTCTATTGCATTGGAATAGATAATCGTTATTACTACTGTATTTTGAAATGGTTCACTGTTTCAAAAAATAGTCTGAATTGTTCTTATTTTGATATTTTAAAATATTTTATGAGTCTTCAGGCTTTTTCGGTTTATTTATAACACGTTCGTTAATGTACTGGTACAGTCGCGCTATTGCACAACACTGAGACAACTTTCTTATCATTTGATCAGCGATGCGCAAGGCTGGATAACACGTCAGGGATTTAGGCATTCCTTGCGGTGAAAATCTGACATTTATAGAAAACCATTAGAGCGTCTATCACGGCTGTTGTAATTTATCAATAAAATTTGATGTCTTACGCGGTGAATGGAATGAAGTGTATTTAAGTTCAGCGGTTTCCCCACAAAATAACTGCGTAATTTTTGTTCAGAGTGTGTTGAAATGGCTGGTGTCTTTGTGGTTAAATAAACGTAAATCCGCGGGATGTTATTCAATTAGTTTCTTTTAAAGTTACGTTACATAGTATGTATATATATATATATATATATATATATATATATATATATATATATATATATATATTATGTAGGCCTATATACATATTTATATACTAGTCTTTTCGTGAATGTCTATACAAATGTAAAAACAATAATTTTTATAATTACTCAGCTCTTTCTAAGTTCTATTTAAACATTCTTCCAAAACATGAACCTACGATTGACTATTCAGAAATGCTAGAACATAATGCCAAAATATAAGCTTAAAATAAAAAATCTAACCAACCATTACAGCATACACCGTAACCATTGAATCGAGTCATTATCTGATAATTGAAATGCATGTAAAGATAGGTATAATTAATAATTAGTTTTACTTCAATAGTAACTTTAATTATAGCTACTAAGTTCCCCTTCCATACCTCGGCATATGAAGGGATAATGTAGTCAACACTATTCCCAGCCGCCTTTACTTTCCCAAACTGACTTGAACCCTGATTCGAGCTCGAGACTTACGGGTTAGCAGTCAAGTTCTCTACCGCTAGACCATTCCGTCCAAATTATAGATACTACTGAAGTTCAAATTCAAAAAAGCAACAGAAGTTTCCGAAAACAAAGATCGCAATCAAATCCCAGTTAAGACTAGAACTGGAACCACCAGAGTTTAAGGGGCAATGTAATATTAGAACGTTGAAAGTTCTTACATTATGTTATCGGCAAGACACATAATTATCTCCTGTTTTCTAGTTAGTGCCCAAAACAAAGTGAGCAGATGAAGTAGAGTTCATCTGTTTAAATGACCTCAGCATAAAGTGGAATAATCGATAGCGGAATCAGCACTATGTCCAATCACCTTTGTTTCCCTAAAAAGGAATTAGGTACCCATAGTAACTGGAGTTCTACTGACTTGGACCGGATTCGAACTTGAGATTTTCGGCTAAGCATTCTTACGCTCTACCGCTATGCCACGCCGTCCCATAAGACAGATGATAGTGCCAGGTTATCAAATCAGTCGGCAGATGTAAAAACCAGGGGTGAATTCATATAATTCAAACAGCTTACATTAAGCCACATTTAAGACAAGGATTAGTGTAATCAGCATATACATGTGTGAAGCTGAGAGATAGGATTAGCTCAAATGTTCGGAGTAGATTTTGTTGAGATAGGATTAGCTCAAATGTTCAGGGGAGATCTAGCTAAGTGGTGGTCTCGTGTTGATGCACGTTTGTTTTGACACCAGTTAGAAGAGAGAGGTCAAATATTTTTGTTGCTAAGCAGCTTGGTCGTTTTGACCTAACTAGGGTCATCACATGGGAGGAGGTAATTACATGGGAGGTCACTGTGGAGGTCATTACATGGAAGGTCAGGGTTGAAGTAATTACATGAGAGTTTAGCGTGGAGGTCATTACATGGGAGGTTAGCGTAGAGGTCATTACATGTGACGTTAGCGTGGAGGTCATTACATAGAGTTTCACCGTGGAGATCACACTATAAGAAATATGTATTTAAAATTTTAATACATATTTTGTAATTACAAAATTCATTTCCTAGACCACATAGTTATAAATAAATAAAATGTTATAATTATATTCTTTGATAGTTTTAATTGCGTGTACACGTGTATCTCATCGTTTGTTAAATATCTACGTTTCAAAACTGACAGCGTTGAATCGCTTTGTCATCTTCACATATTCTGCCCCCCCCCCCCCCCCCACAGCCTCAGGGCAAACGTTACATAATGCTCTATCTTCCTTACCCTCAATGTTACGTAAGGCATGCGGTCTTCCGCACCGGTAGTTGTGGAGTGACAGCCTAGCACCACCTTGCACCAGCAAGATCAAACGCCACGCGTAGAAGACAGACCGCAACACGGTGCGTTTGGTTGAAATTAACTTAGGGAACATTGACGTGCGCGGATTTAGTTAATCCAGTTTAACAGTGCGGGATTAACACTGTCCCGGTGACCTCTATACATCAGGTGAACACGTGGCGTCTATTAATAGACAGTTCAGAGTCAGCACAATTTTATGTACATTTTAATCGTTATGTGTCGTGTTTTTTACGAGCAAGCATTTATACTGACTTGATAATTTAACATGTTATCTTTCACCTGCTGAAGAGGGGGGGGGGATTACCATTCGGCAATACTGATAACAAAATATTGTGGGGCGGCGTGGCCTAGTGGTAGAGCGATAGACTGCTAAGAGAGCCTCAAGTTCGAATCCAGTTTCAAGTCAGTACAACGTCCCTGAGCCCATACAGCTCTTATGTGTGGCTTACTCACGTTAGGGAAAGGCGGCTGGGCATAGTGCTGAACACACTACTCTTTCATATGCCGAGCCGAGGTCACAGAAACAAGTGAATTCTACTGCGCATATCATTGGCGCCAGGTTCGAAAATAAATAGAACTTTACTTCTTAATACTGAATTTTCAACTACAAAGGTAGACACAGGTGCATGGCTTGTTATTGTCATAGACAGAACCCTAACACCCCGAAGAAGGTCTACCGCCACCCACCCCCCGAACGAAATGGAATTTATATAAAAATATATACTTTTACCAGTGTCCGTCCCCCGGAAAGTTTTGACCGCCCCCCCCCCCCCCCCCCGAAAATTTCAAATGCCCCCCCCCCCCCCCCCGGAAAAAAAAGTCTGGAAGAAACACTGAGCTTTACTAGCCCGATCACGAAGACCCAGCTAGTCTCTTTCTTTCTTTACAGACATCACCGGCTCAGGGGTTGTCTCCCATTAACCAGGCAGTCCTCAACACGGCAAACGCTGACTAACTGGCTAGGATATCGGTTTGATTACTTTGTATCGGTCGCTTTTGTCCTTTTGTTCTCGATAGGCTTTTCTTCCACCCCACTGAACGTAGGGTAAACTCGTACCCCACCGTCCAGCACATGGATTGACCGTAGGGGTAAAATGATCTACTATTTGCACTGAACAGGTAAAGCATACACGCATGGACCATGATACAGACATGGTATCTTCCTTGAACTGATATACAGGGCAACCATATACAAAGGCTGGATGTAGGTGTCGTTATTTAAACAGATATATTGATATAGAGAGTTATTTCAACGACAAAGGTAGACACAGGTACATAGCATTTTCCTTGAAAAGACAGATCCGTTTTAAACTCGACGGGATGCAAGCCTACCACTCCACACGGCATCGAATTGCCTCACCTGCTTCTTTCCTGTTAAAAAACGCTGTAAAAATTAAAAAGTAAAGAATCTTCTGTAGACCATCGATCATTTGCGCAGGTGAAGTAGAGTCCATATGTTTCTTGACCTCGGGATCTGAAGAGAAGGTATGGTCAGCACTTTGCCCACCCGGCTTTACTTTCCCTAACATGAGTTAGGTACCCATCAGAGCTGGGTACACTCAAGGACGTTCTGCTTGTTTTGAACCCGGATTCGAACTCAAGACTTTCGAGTTAGAAGCCTAGCGCTCTACCGCTTAAGCCACACTGCCCCATTATGTTAAAAACGCTGTAGAAAAATATAATTGCTCTTCTGGTGTATGTCTAACTTATGTTTAGATAGCATTCTATAAGCCACGAAATAAGGTTTGGATATAGATTGTCATGAATCAGTGCCCTAAGTGGAAGCAATAGAAACCTTCTCAAGATACGATCTACAGAGAGACTAGGGGCTTGATGGTAGCGGCTATGTTTCAGTGCGCAAATGTCAGACTAACAGGCAGCAATAGAAAGACATGTTTAGATAGAGTATATAGGATTGGACGCGGATGCCCGTCTCAGAATGAATCAGATCGGTATTATACCGAGATGGATGGCGGAGAATTTTCAGGTCGACTCTGGTGCACTAAAACCCCAATTAATGGTTAAGGGTTGATGATGATGTCGATTATGTTGATTATTTTGATTATGTTAATTATGTTGATGTTGATGATTATTATGTTAATGTCGATCGTGTTGATGATGATGATAATGATGATTATGATGATGATGACAATGTTCATGACGACGATTATGATGATATAGGAAGGCGAAAAGTCTATAGAAGTCTGCCTATTCAAATGCACACATTTTCGAAGGTTACTTGACAACGAAAATAATAGCCACATATCCATGATTTTATGATTAAGAAGAAAAGGGGTTTTAGTTTTAACAAACTTCATGTTCCGTTTTCTAATTTCTAACTGAAATAGTAATATGAAAATAATAAGTGAAGAGAAATCACACAGTTTCTTAAAACTATATAGTTATTTGAAATTCTAAAACGATTTTTAAATTGGTCACTTAAAACTATTAAGTTTTTAAATTTACAAAGTGATTTTAAAATACACTTTATACTAAACAGTCACTAGAAACTACACAATTATTTTAAAGTACGCAGCCGTTTCAAAACATAAAATTGTAATTGTATTCAAATATTAGAATTGTAGGTCACATGCCTCCTATAATACGTCATGAGGCGAGGGCGTGGCTGGCATACACTCCGGGTGGCAATTGTATTGTTAGGACTGCCAAGAAAGCTTTACATTTGCAACGAAGGGTCGGATTAAGTTAAGTTTTGAAGAAAAATAAAATATTTGCAAAAAATGTTTCGGATCAGCTAAGTTAAATTTTTAAGAGAAGATAAACATTTGTAAAAAAATTTTGAAAACGCTAATTAAAGTTTTTCTGAAAGATTAACGTTTATAAAAATATATCTGAAAAGCTAACTTCAGTTTTAAGAAAAAAAACATTTGCAAATATGTATCGGAAAAGCCAACATGAGTTTTTTTTCAAGATCAAAGAATTAGCAAAAATCTATCTAAATATCTAAGTTAAGTTTTAAAAAGAAAACAAAAACATACACAGAAGTGTATAGGAAAAGCTAAGTGAAATTTTCAAGAGAAAAACCTTTGCCAATGTGTAAGGGAAATGCTAAATTTCGATTTTAAGGAAACAACATTACAAAAATCTATCTGAAAAGCTAAGTTAAATTTTTAAGAAAAAAGCATTTGTAAAAATTAATTGGAAACACTTTGTTTTTACTTTCTCGTATATACGAAGTATAGAGAAAGTATTGTAATCGTGCAAAAAAAAAATCGAGATTTTTACAAATCTCGACGTTTTACATCTCACTGATACGGAAAAACATAATTTTGCAATCTTGTCCGTATGTCTGTGTGTCTGTGTGTCTGTCTGTGTGTGTGTGTGTAAACACGATAACTTGAGTACCGTTACAGCTAGGTTGATGAAATTTCATATATAAGTATTTTATCAAAATCGTAGATCCGTATCAACTTTTGAGCGATTTCCGATAACCGGAAGTGGTACTTTTCCTACTTTGAAATTTTCAAAAGCCTATAACTTGAGTACTATTTCAGATAGATAAACGAAATTTCACATGTAAGTAAAAGATATAATTCTCTACCTTCTGTTAAATTTTGAGTCATTTCCGTTGAACGGAAGTAGTAATTTACGCTACTTCCGATTTCTCAAAAAACTAATGTAAATTTTTAAAGTACTAATAATATTGCGCACTATTATGCACTTTTTTATTTAGCGTTCACTTGGTGTGCAATTCTTTTGTCTACGAGATTTTATTCTATTTTTAAAACGTTAAGTATTTAAAATGGATTAAAAATCATGTCTATAGCCCGAGTTCCCATCCCCTGTTATTTTATATAAAAACGAGCCGGCCCGAGGCATAACATACGCCGCTATTTAGTTGTTGTTTTTTCTACTTTTCAGTAATTCATAATTTGTGAATTCGACAGTACCAATGCTGACACTGAAAATATTTCTTTAAAACACTATAAGTAGCTCGTTAAGGACCATAACCCCCCCCCCCCCATTTTCCTTCCACCCCCCCCCCCCCCCCCCCCCAACGTTTAAATCGTTTCAAACTAAATTATCTGCCCCTAATAGCCGTCACTAAACCCGACTCCACGAAGGTAAATATAGCGTGAACCACAGCTCACTAAGACCATGTAGGGGTGGGGATGGGAGGGAGCGCGTTTACAGCTTGTTTTCTAGCGTCTCCCAGAAGAGAATTATATATATAGATATTCGAGAAAGTTTAGGGGAGATCACTCCCGGTTTATTTTTTAAAGTTAATTATCTCCAATTTTACAAGCTTGACAGACGTAACAACTCGCAACATAGAAACAGCACTGAATTATACATTCTCGCCCCCTCCCCTCAATAACTTCCTGGAATCATAGAATTACCAATTTTTTATAAATGCCAAAAATACCACCGTGCCTGAAGTTTACATAAGATTAAACAACACGTGATACAACACAACGAAATGTCATGCACAGTGTTGTCGGTGTAGACAAAAGGATTGCGTCGTGTTTGATCACTGTCAGTCTGACGTTAGCATGACAATGGTTTCTGTTCTTATCTCGTCAGTGGGACACTCACGCTTGAGAGATTTGAGAAACTTTTTTTTTACTTCACAACTTCCATTTTTTGTGGGTTGTGGGTTGTGGTAAATCTATTTAGTCAATTTTTACCTATTCCTAATGCAGGGATTGCGTTTGAACTTTCCAGATACGTTCGTCTTTGATGACAATGCAATAAAACATATTTTTATTTTTATATTTAATGTGTGAGTGTGTCTGGGTCTATGTGTGTATGCATAGTTTCTCCCAGGCATCTCTTCGAAAAAATTCTTCCGCCCCCCCCCCCGAACGAAATAAAATTTATATAATTTATATAGAAAATATATACTTTTAACAGTGTCCGTCCCCCCCCCCCCCCCAAAGGAAAGTCTACCGCCCCCCCCCTCCCCGAAAATTTCAAGTGTTCCCCCGGAGAAATAAGTCTGGAAGAAACACTACGCGTGTGTGTGTGTTTGTGTGCATATGTGTGTTCATGTGTGTGTGTGTGTGTGCAAGCGAGTCTAAGTCTAAGTGTGTTTGTGTGCCGGTGTGTGTGAGTAAGCGTGTGTGCAAATGTGTGCGTGTGAGTCTCTATGTCTGTGTGTGTACTTATGTATACACATCGACAAAAGGAATCCGAATGTGTCGTAAATATACCAAATTTAAAAAAAAAAAGATTATCAGTTGTTATTGATACACAGGCTGTTAAGTCACGCCCCCGCAACTGATTTGAATTAAGTCGACATTATCGGTATATATTTAGCGTATATATTTAGGTATATATTTAGAAGGGACTGAGCCCGGTGACACTTTAGATCTTTATACATCACGATGCCATCACTAACATTGTATGAGAACCCAACATTTTCCACAACTCGTTAAAAAAAAACAACTTTTTTTCAATTTTCTAAAGTTTGGTGCATGTGTATGCGTGTGTGTGTGTATGCGTGCGTGCTTGCGTGTGTGTATGTGTATGTGTATTTGGAAAAGATCTAAAAAAAAGATTGTATGAGAACCCAACATTTTCCACAACTCGTTAAAAAAAACAACTTGTTTTCAATTTTTTAAAGTTTGGTGCATGTGTATGCGTGTGTGTGTATGCGTGCGTGCTTGTGTGTGTGTATGTGTATGTGTATTTGGAAAAGATCTAAAAAAAAAAGTGTTGTATATTTTAAAAATGGTGGGGGCTAGGGGGTTGGGTGCTGGAACAGCAGCGATTTAGTGTTGTCACAGTTCTCTGATTATTCTATTTCTTTGACACTTTATTTAAGCTTAGTAATAAAAGCCATTTCAAATGTTGGAAGAGGTGGGAATGGTCGAGATATCTTTTGTTGAACAGGGGTCGGAAATTGCGGGGATATAGGGTATGTAGTGAGGGAAGGGGGGGGGGGGCGGAAATGTTGAAGGTGTGGGGTACGAGGAGGGGGAGGGAAATCCTGGAGATAGGAGGTGCTGTGAGTGGAGGGTGATAGGCGGAGGTGTGGTGTACTAAGTCGTATAAAATGGAACTTGACACCGCTTTTGTCGTCCTTACTGTAGAGTAAAGAATGGAGACTGAATTAATAGGTAGCACTGAATACAGAGGTTTCTGAAGCGTCTGACAGTTGTCCCTAACCGATTTAAATTACTGAAAAGGCTTTTTTTTATGTCGTTCCATTCGACAGAGTTTTATTAATGAATAAAAATTTATGAATGGAATATTTTACGATAAGTTTTAATTTTAAAAGAATGTAGAATCACAATTTCAAGTTGTAACACGCATTTTTCGTGTTTAACTATTTACCAAAACTCAATTGCTTTCGTTTGATTGATTTGACCTACTAAATATAATATGATAAATAGATCATGCATATAGGTTGATCCTTGCTGATAGTGCACAGTGATAAACCTTGGTCAATGGGTTCTTTTCGATTATGATCAATTGAAAAATTCGATTTTTTGTGTTGGAATAGCCACTCCCTCCTCTAACTCGAGTAACCTAGATCTATATACTGTGATTAGGCACTGCTTGCATCTAGATTAAGTACTTTTTCCTATTCGATTAAGTACTTCTTGCTTTTAGATTAGGCACTGCTTGCATCTAGATTAAGTACTTATTGCATCTAGAATTCTAGATTAGGCACTTTTTGTTTCTAGATTAGGCACTTTTTGTTTCTAGATTAAGCATTTCTTGCTTCTAGATTAGGTACTTCTTGCATCTATATTAGGTACTTCTTGCGTCTAGATTAGGCACTTTTTGCTTCTAGATTAAGTACTTCTTGCATCTAGATTAGACAGTTCTTGCATCTAGATTAGACCGTTCTTGCACCTAGATTAGACAGTTCTTGCATCTGAATTGCAACCAGACGAGTCACATCTTGCCGCATGCCATAGTGATGAAACAGCACTGCAAGATCCTCGATATGTCAAATAACTTGGGAACGGGTTGTCTTTGTTGCAGCTTACTCATTGGTTAGAAGATTAGAAGTCCAATTTTATACAAGAGATTACCACAATAGTCTGAAGGCGGGGGCGCCAAATAGCAATTTAAAACGCTAAGAACGAGGCTAAACGATTGACTTCTCTAAGATTAGGGTCGTATTTAAATCTAACTTACTAAAAGTGGGAAGGCGTGGTCGCATGGTAGAGCATACTAGTCTCGAGTACGAATCTGGGGTTCGTGTCTGTAGGCCTATAACGTCCCTGAGTCCACCCAGCTCTGATGGGTAACGGAGGCACGTTTGGGAAAGTAAAGGGAGCTAACCTCAATATCCGTACATATGAAAAGACACGTCAACTCTACTTCACCTGCCCCATGGACCTGCATGCTTGAAAGTGTATATTACTTTTAAAAAAAGTTTATATTCGTAGCACGTAGCTTTCTGCTATAATTTATAAAAATCATTGCGAAATTCCTAAAAATATCTTAAATCAATGATTGAAACTTTGAAGCATGTAAACTAACGAATGAATTTTAGAGTAACTTAATGCTAAATCTCTGAAGGTTTTAACGGGCCGAACTTGGATTAACTAGCTTTGAGATATCTTTACATCATAAGCTACAAGCCAGCTTAGGAGATAATGCTTTGTTTTCAGACTTTATATGGGTGGGGCTGGCATTCCAATTTTATTGAAATTTTTACAACATGGCCTAACACGAATTTTAAATTCCGACATTCTCGAGAACTGACTGCGCATTTCGAATTTTATTTCAAGAACTGTACTCAATAGGGCTACTTATCTTTAGTCAGTTTAAAAAAAAAAGTTTTACTGTTTTATTACCCAATGCTTTAGACACTCCTGACAACAGCGGGGAATTCCACGCCAAGTTTTATCTGGCACACAAAAAAAGCGCTCAAGACAATTGCCACTTTTAACTTGACCTCTTAAAAAACCAGTTCTTAAATATAAGAAAACACCTATGGCTTAATAAGTGATTTTAAGAGTATAAATATTAAAATGGACTTCTATGCTAGACGCATATATTTGTATATATATATATATATATATATATATATATATATATATATATATATATATATATATATATATATATATATGTATGTGTGTGTGTGTGTGTGTGTGTGTGTGTGTTTATTTTTTATTTTTTTAATTGGCAGCTCTTATCAACGGAAAATAATGTAGCCTTTAAGTAATGATTATATACATATATATATATATATATATATATATATATATATATATATATATATATATACATATATATATATTATATATATATATATATATATATATATATATATATATATATAATCGCGCATTGTTTTACGTCCGTAAATT
Organism: Physella acuta; assembly: GCF_028476545.2. Taxonomy (NCBI): domain Eukaryota; kingdom Metazoa; phylum Mollusca; class Gastropoda; family Physidae; genus Physella; species Physella acuta. The sequence goes on from NW_026733564.1 coordinate 42,057, forward strand.
GTCAACAAAGACTGAGTGATATGCCCTATTTGTTTTGTTATAGAACTTTACAAATCGTGTCACTATGTTATCGAACCACTTCACCGTTTATCTGACTACAATCAAGCTCGTAGATTACAAAGCGCCACACCTTTACGAGTAAGTTAGTATTATCTTAAGTGGATTTTTAAAGTACGTGTCCTTATTTTTCAACTTATCGCGATTATATGATAAAAAACTATACAAATATTTTTAATAACAAATTTAATTTGTTTTCCATGTTAAGACACAAGTATTTAATCGATCAGATCGGGTTTTATAACTCGCGTTACCGAAAAGAAACGAAACTTAAAATGAAAGTGAAAATTGAGATAAAAAAATGTACATCGATATCGTGTCAACCACTTTGAGATAACAGGATCGTTCACATAATTTATAACAAAAGATATCTGACATTTTTACCCACCCCATGGCAACATTATATTTACAGCTGTGAGATTCACATGTTTCTCGACACGTACTCTCCCTAGGTTAGAAGCGAAGAATTTTCACATTTTGAAACTGGATTTTCCATTAATTACCACCTCCGAGAATTTTCAAATTTAAAATTACGTTAGAGCTTAATGTATTAACGACAATGAATTTCATTTTTCTTTATTGCAATAACAACCCTTTCTCCGCCAGAGTTTCTTCCAGGCATCTCATCGGGGGGGGGGGGGGGGGCGAAGCCCCCCCCCCCCCCCCCCCCCGAAATTTTTTTACCGCCCCCCCTCGAACGAAATGAAATGTATATAATTTATATAGAAAATATATACTTTTAACAGTGTCCGCCCCCCGAAGAAAGTCTACCGCCCCCCCCCCGAAAATTTCCAGGGCCCCCCACTCCCCGGAGAAAAAAGTCTGGAAGAAACACTGTTCTCCGCCCTACCCACTCTATATTAAAACTAGATTTCCCCTTAACTACCTTCTCTGAATGTTCTGAGAATTTTCAAATTTAAAATTTCGTTAGAGCTTAAAGTATCAACGACAATGAATTTATTTTTTACTTATTACAATAAAAACTCTTCCTCCGCCCAGTACCCTCTCTAAGTGCAACAGCATTTGTGTGCGACGTCACTTAAAATTTTTAAACAACGATACAAAACTACCGCACTACCGCAAAGGCTAATGGGAACTTTGTCCGTAGTGTTTATTTCAGGCATGCCTTAGGAGGACCCGGGGACGGTACCCCCCCTCCCCCAACGAAATAGGGTTTATATGGAGAATATATATACTTTTTACCAGTGTCCGCTCCACCCCACCCAACACTCCCGGCAAATTTGGCCCGCCCCCCCCCCCCCCCTATGAAAGTTTCAAGTGTCCCCCACCCCCTCACGGAGAAAAAAAACTGAAAGAAACTCTTATTGCCCGCTAATCTAATAACATAATATGCATAGAAGCACCGAACACCCCTTCCCCACCCATCACATATAATACAAGTTCGGTACTACACACTTAATTAGATACAATTTTATTTAACAATGACAAGGCACCTTTAATCAAGTGAGTTAAAGTACAGTTAATCAACAATTCGATTGTTCAATTCAAAAAGTCTAAAATCCAAGAGATTACTCTACAAACTAGAACGAGACAGCATCGAATGAACACACGATGAACACTTGATAAATGTTTTAAAAAAAAGAAAACGTTGATGTCAAATAGCAAGGTTATAAGTAAGTAAAGTAAAAGTTCCCTTTTCAAACCTGATGGTCTATGGGGCAAGTGAAGTAGAGGTTATAAGTACTTGTTAGATATTTTACATCAAAACGTATAATGGACGGTGTGGTCGGATGTTAGAACGTACGATTTCTAACCAGAATGCCATGAGCTCGGATCCCTGTCCGTAGAATGACCTTGAGTAAAAGAAACGCAGGTAAATTCTAGAACTTAATTATGTTTGGGTTACTGCCAAGCTCAATGAAGAATGTACCTCCTGCTGAGTCGAAGAGGGCGTAGGAGCTAACTTAAAACATTCTCGACGTTATAAAATATTCGGCTGTTGCTGTTGATTTATGTTCTAGAGTTTCAAACAATATTTCCAATAAAAAGAAAAGCACTGCGGTTTATATAGCAGTGCTAGAAATAGAACAAAATGTTTCGTAAGCGCTGATTGGTTGATATAAGATCAGATCATACGATTGGTTGAAGGCTTTGTAATCTTATGCATGCATAAAATATGTTTAACATAGACATATTCGTACAGTGCAAATCTACAATACATTTTTATTGTTAGGTAATGTATGTGAAAGGGCATAGAAAAGAGATAACTGTTTGGTTAAGATAAACAAAACATACGTCGATTGTGGTTAGTCTTGACTACGACTGTGAATGTCTTTAGGCAGAGGCGTAGCGAGGGGGGGGGGGGCGGGGGGTGCGGACCGCACCGGGTGAATCCATTTAGGGGGGCTAAAAATAGCAAAATATATAGAGAAAAAGTTGAGGGGGGTGCAAATCGTAAGTTCGAGAGGGGATGCAAATCGAAAGTTTGGGGGAGGGTGCAAATCGAAAGTTTGAAAGTTTGTCACCGGGAAGGCTCGCTACGCCTCTTGGGGGGGGGGGGGTGCAACCATTAAGTGCCGCACCGGGTGATACCCGACATCGCTACGCCACTGTCTTTAGGCATTGTATTTCGTGGGAAGTTCTCAAACTTCCTTCTTTCACTCGCTGCTGAGATGTGTTGGAATGAAATATAATATTCCAGATAGTCATTTTTACGTCCCAGGAGGGGGGAGGGGACAAGGTGATATATGTTGCTGGGTAACGATATGGTAGTGCTATATTTTTTAGGGGTCGTTTACAAAGGACGTCAAATACCTATGAAAAATAGGGGGGGGTCTCAGATTTTTGTGGTATTTAAGGTTGGAGATGAGGGGTTCTAGAAGTCTGATAAAGCATGATGTGTTTAAGTTTATTATACTACAAAATATTTGATGATTTTGATTAATATGGTGGGTAATTACGGTATTCTAGAAGGGATAAACTTTGGTGATGAGAGACTTTGTGGCTTTTTAAAATTTAGATGTAACTAGCGATGGACAACCAATTATTTTATATTTTATGTCTGCGGGTGGGGGTAGAAGTGTTTTATAATACGAGAGCTTGACAGCTTTAGTGTATTTATAAAACAAGAAGTACCATGCTGTGACTTGTTATTGAACAAACATTGTCTCATACAACGAATCATGGTGTGCTATGGCACTTTCAGATAGCGCAATATTACCCTAGGCCGAACCACACTCTAAAAGCGTCATACGATGACGCACATAGAAAGTGATGCATTACCCCCCCCCCCCCCCAATGCTAGAGCACATTGCGAAACTGCCGCACCACTCAATGGCATAGCACTTGCAGAAAATACCATAGTACCCAATGTTAAAGCCCATTCAGAGAGTGCTTCACTACCAGGCGAAATCTTAAAGTTCCCTTTCAAACCTGACGGTCTATGAGGCAAGTGAAGTAGAGTTCACTAGTTTCTGTGACCTCGGCATATGAAGAGGCGATATCTTAACCTAACTTAATCCTCATCACTCCCTGTGGAGTATAGGGCAGCAACAAATCTCCGCCATTCCACTCTGTCTTTGGCGAGCCACTTCAATTTGTGCCAGGTCTTGCCAGTAGCCTGTACTTCTTCTTCCATTTCTCTCCTCCATGTTCCCAGTGGTCTTCCTCTCTTTCGGTTTCCAGGTGGAGTCCATTTTAGTGCTATGTTCGGGAGTCTTCTTCTGTTCATACGTAGGACATGACCCAGCCATCTCCATCTCCGCTTTCGTACTTCTGAAACAATGTCGTTTAAGCCTGTCGTTTGTCGTATCTTTTTTGTTCGCGACTTTGTCGTCCCACTTTATTCTGAGGATATAGCACATTAAAAAAAAACAAAAAAAAACGCCACACTACCCAATGCTAAAGCACGTTGTGAAAGTGCTACACTACTCAATGGCATAGCACACGCAGAAGATACCATACTACAATCCTATAGCATATTTAATAAGTGCCACTTTACCAAACTCCATAGCACATACAGAAAGGGCAACTCTACCCAATCCTATAACACACTGTGTAAGTGTCATTGAAAGACAAAATCTCATATCCCCCTATACTCAACCCTATGTCCTTTAATGCTACACCCCTCGCCTATATAAACTCACACTCTAAGATTAATCTTAACTATGATAACTCAATTATCCTTCACAAACCCTCGCTTTAGATTAGAACAACGTATTCTAAAGAAATAAATCTCCATCTATATCAGGTAAAACAAACACAGGTTTTTCTCCTCATAAAGACTGCACCTACCTCTTGAATGTACTTTCTATATACTTTAGACTTAGTCGATATGTTAATATACGTCGCTTTATCTCACTCGCTTAGAAATTTGAGAACAACGAGTGAAATAATACCGAGAAAATATAGTTTACATTTAGTCTTACACGATGGTGTATACCTAGTCACGTACGATTTTTTTCTCTCTTGTGGTATGAGTTTGCTAAGAGAGTGACTTCACTAAACTACTGAACAAGTCGTGTACATTATTCTAGTGTAAATATCCGCGTTGCGTTGACAAAGCGTACGGTGATGTAAAGGTTTAATTTGTTTGATTTAGTCAACTGCTACTGCGGTGGTTTCTTTTGATGCTGCTAAACCGTACTAATGGCAAATGTTTTTCTGTGGTCATAATTCATATAGACATGAATTTAAAAAATCAATGACAAATGTGTTTTTTATGAGTGTGATAGTCAAATATTCAAAAGGCACGTATTGGTTGATATGTATAGTTCATGTAGATATGAATAAGTAATATATAATTTAGCTTGAAAGTCAAATATTCATAGGTTTGATTGTCACGTATTCTGAAAAAAAATGTTTTTATTTAGAAGTCGGATATCTGTTTCGTGAGTTTTGAGGGTGCTAACGAATCAAATATTCTTAAGTGGTGTGGCCGAATATTTTGAAGTCAATCCGTTCTATTAAATACGAGTATTATATTTGCATGCCACAAGATCAAACAACCTTTCACCACTGTTTCTTCCAGACAATTTTCTCCTGGGGGGAGGGATTTGAAATTTTCGGGGGGGGGGGGGGGGGATGGACCCACCAATAACCCCACCCCCCACCCCCCCCCCCCCTCCAAGATGTCTGGTAGAAACTCTGCCCATCACTATACAGAAGAATATTGCAAGGCACTGTGCCAGGAGGGAGAAGAAGGGGAAGACAAAGACGACATTAAATGGATGGCATCAAGGATTGGGACTAATCTTAGAACAAATCAGCAGAGGGCCGAGATTGACGGTGAAAAAATCTGACGTCTACTGTAGTGCCCCAACAACCCTAACAAGGGCTAAGAGACAATAACAATAATAATGATGATGATGATGCAGTGGCGTAGCTATCGTAAAGCTAGCGTAAGCAAGGCATAGGGGCCCAAGGCAAATAGGGGCCCTTTTTCGAAAGTCTGAGGGGGGGGGGTGCAAATCAAAAGTCAGAAAGGGGTGCAAATCGAAAGTTTGAGGGGGGGGGGCAAATCGAAAGTTTGAGGGGGGGGGGGGGGTGGTGCAAATCGAAAGTTTGTCCCCGGTCGCCGGGAAGGGTCGCTACACATCTGAGGGGCCCACTAACTTTTTTTGCATTGGAGCCACTGTGATTATGATGATGATGATGAAACCATTCTATTTATTTAGTCTATCAAAATATCTACGTAAGTTAATACCAATAAGTAGTTGTTACAGACTTTCCTGTAAAGTCTGTAAAGAAATAAACTGTTAATTAAAATAGTATTTTATTTTCACATAATCTTATAGTTATATAGATCTTCCTGCCCAGTAGCCTGCCCTAGTGGAAGTTCCGCTTGACCTTTGACCTGTACCCCCAGGACAGTCACGTGTACAGGTTTCAAGACGAGGCCAGTGACCTTAAGTGACCTTAAGGTTTACTTAAGCAAACATTCAAGACATGGGTTTGTCTACACATCCCCATGTGACTTCCTCTCTCACCCCCCCCCCCCCCTTCCATGTGGCGTCCAAACTATGTTTCTCTTACTTCTACAACACAATGTAGCAAAACTATCAAACACAAGAAATGCATCTAATAT
>NW_026733565.1:2500-20000 GCF_028476545.2 Physella acuta
GACTTTTTTGCAGAAAAACTTTGAAGTTATAAACATTAAGGTTACGTAACTCACAGATAATTAACAGATAATTAACAATATATAGAATACCAGTTCATAATAAAATTTCATGATGTAATCTTTTGAATAACAAATTGTGTGTAATGAATTTATTTTATCAATACAGGTAATCATCAACATGAAATCTAATAACAAGGCAATCTCATTTCGTTTAAAAGTTTTACTTTCCCTAATTGGGGAAAACTTGACAAGACAGATCAAAGGTAACAGAAAATTTTCATCAGACATATTGCTGTAGTAGATAGTAATGCGTATGTTAGTGGTTTACATTTCTTATTCAATTTTTAAAACTGATAACTCAAACTTAATTTTGATTTCTTTGTGCTGAAACAATAAAAATTGGGTAAAGTGGGTAGTTCGTACCATCTAAGAAAGAACAATGTTTTTTTTAAGTCGGAAACATGACTGATTTTTACGCTGAAGCAGCTCTGTTGTAAACGAGACCAAAAAAAAAATATGGTTTTTGTTCAAGCTGTGAGAGGGCTTCACCTTACTTTACCAGTATTAAACACCTTGGACCTTCCACTACTGATATCCCTTCTCATAGGATATCACTAGGGTACAGGCAGGGTAAAACACTGACAGAATGCGTCTTAATTTATATTTCAGGTTTTATACAAATTATCCACACAGTTTAGCTCTCACATTAGTAGCATTAACCGAATTGACTTTCGAATCGGTGACTTAGATGAAACTCTAGCCACTGCCACATCGTTTCTACACAAACGGCACTATCTTCCATATGCATCATCATTCCAATCATTTATTATATCTCTTGCATCAACATTCATACGCTCCTAACTACTCTCGCAAATCCAACTCACAACATTTTTTATATTTTATTATTAAAACTAAAGTCATAAAACACTAACAAAACGATTCTTACTACTCGCAAATGGTCCAAATACTAGCAAAGCAAAAAAGTGGCATAGGGTAAAAGATATATTAGGTTCAACACCAATAGGCTAATTTGTATACAGCAATTGGTCATTGTACATCCTTACTGGTCCCAACATGTATTGTTCAGCAGACATAGCTCTCGAGTTAAAGTATCACTTTTGCACGTTCAAATCTATCCAATTATATATCTTTATTTAGAGGATATCTTCTCAAGGATATCAATAAAAAAGCATTGATATAGCCAGAATTAAAAAACAAACACAAATAGCTTCTTGCTTAAAGTGTGAGGTCATTCCAACGACTATAAGTTCAGCCTACGGCTAATTCAATGTTGGGTTTCTTTATTTTATAAAACTGAAAGTGTAAACAAATCTCCGCCAGTTATTTTTAAACTTTTTTTTTTACTTTCTCGTATATACGAAGTATAGATAAAGTATTGTAATCGTGCATAAAAATAACAAGAAATTTTGACAGTTTTCACCGTTTTACTCCTCAATCCTTCATCACATCCGGAGTATAGAGGACTTATTTTAATCAGGCAAAAATTATAAATACAAATATATAAACGTTTTGGCGTTTTATGCGTTATCGAGTCGTAAAAACTGGACTTTGCAATTCTGTCCGTATGTCTGTGTGTCTGTGTGTCTGTCTGTGTGTAAACACGATAACTTGAGTACCATTACAGCTAGGTTGATGAAATTTCATATATAAGTATTTTATCAAAATCGTAGATCCTGATCAACTTTAAAGCGATTTCCGATAACCGGAAATGGTACTTTTTCTACTTTGAATTTTTCAAAAGCCTATAAGTTGTGTACTATTTTAGATAGATGCATGAAATTTCACACGTAAGTAAAAGATCTAATTCTCTACCTTCTGTCAAATTTTGAGTAATTTCCGTTGACCGGAAGTACTACTTGACGCTGTTTCCGATTTCTCAAAAACCGCATGTAAATTTATGAAGTACTAATAATATACCGCACTTTTATACACACTTTTAGGTGTTCACTTGGTGTGGGACGGAGTGGTCTAGCGGTAGAGAGCTGGACTGCTAACCCGTTAGTCTCGAGTTCGAATCCGAGTTCAAGTCAGTAGACCGTCCCTGAGTCCACCCAAAACTGTTGGGTACCCAACTACTGTTAGGGAAAGTAAAGGCGGCTGGGCATAGTGCTGATCACACTATCTCTTCATATGCCGAGGTCACAGAAACAAGTAAACTCTACTTCACTTTCCCCATTGACCGTCAGGTTTGAAAGGGAAACTTTTCACTAGGTGTGCAATTCTTTTTTTTACGAGATTCTATTCTATTATAAAAAGTGTAAGTAATTAAAAATGGATAACAAATATTGTCTATGTCCTGAGTTACCATCCCTCTTAATTTTATATTAGAATATTCGAGAAAGTTTAGGGGAGATCACTCCCGGTTTATTTAAAAATATTTTTGTGGCCGATATTTTTTTCCCCGGTGAACTGAAACGTTAACTCATACATTTATCACATCATTTCTTCAATATGGCAAACACAATCTCTGTAGGACTGAAGTTCTTTTTGAGATCTTTAGTCCTTAAAGACGCCCGACTCATGAAAGCTAATATGTGGCAACATATTAAAGGACACTGTGAGGGTGTGGGGGGGGGGGGGTGAATAAAGTGATCTTCCGCCAGTTGTGAGGGTGGGGAAATGCAACGACACCAAATATGAGAGTGGGGGTGATGAAGAAGATGAAGAAAGATTCAACACACAAGTTCAAGTCAAAATATAATGTTCTTCATTAAAATTTAGGGGTCGGAGTGGTCGAGTCGGTAAAGCTCATGGTTGCTAAATCGAAAAGTCTCGAGTTCGAACCCTCGGGCAGATGAGGCTCGTTAGCTGGGAACAGCCACTCTTCTAGGAGAGACAACTCCAAAATTAAACAACTGCTGCCTCGTAGTTTGTTCTTGGTTGGACAAAGGCTATGGAAGCAAATCCAAAAAGAAAAGCAGGCTGAAATCGGAGTCAATGGCCTCAATGGCGCATAACCAGTTGACACGTACCGCTTAATTGTGTTGGAGGCGTGGTCGAGTCGGCAAAAAGCTCATGTTTGATAAATTCGAACAAAGTCTCGAGTTCAAACCCACTGGCAGATAAATCTGGATCCCCTTCAACACTAATAATTAAGAACGAAGAAGAAGAAGAAGATTAAAATTTACACAATCAACTTCCTACCAAACTAATCTATTCTTTACTGTATACTGTTTACTACTACTACTAACTACGCACTCCCATGACCATTCCTAACACACTACATTCAAACTCTCTACCTAACTCTACATTTCTCTGGCCGTTCCCTATTGCTACCTTTGACCAACCAACTGCTCCCTAGCTCTACATATCTCCGACCGTCTCTACCTGATACTTAACACCAACTGATGGCCTAATTGCAGACCCACGCTTCAGCTCCTGTATTTTCATTGGTCTCTCTAACCAACTAGCTAGAGCCTGTTTCTGCTGACTTCTATCTACTTAACCTATCCAAGCGTCATCACATACACATTTGTATTTATATAATTAATACAAACGTTACAATGTTAAATACAAAATAAGCTAAAAATAAGTTGATTAGAAATTGGAGGAGATAAACTTGTATAAACAAGGTCCAAAACTCCCCTAAACATAAAATGACTTGACTTGACTTAGTCCTCTTTGCTCCTTGTGGAACATAGGGCCTCCACCATTTCCTTCCATTTCTTACTATCCCCGGCTATAAATTTTGTCATCACCTAAGACATCCCTGTTGGCTTCAGTTCTTCAAGAAGACTCCGCCTCCAGGTCTGTCTTGTGCGCCCTCTTTTCCGCTTTCCCTGGGGGTTCCACTCAAGCGCTTGGCGTGTAACATTTGGGTGAGACTTTCGCAGTGTGTGACCCACCCAGCGCCACTTCTTCCTTCTTATTTGCACACCCAAAGGCTCCTGCCTAGCTTTCCTCCATAGTTCTATGTTCGGCTTTTTGTCCTGCCATCTCAGTTTCAATATCTGTCTAAGGCATCTATTCATGAAGGTCTGTATCTTTGCTGTGCTTGCCTTGGAGACTCTCCATGTCTCTGCTCCATACAGCAGAACTGCCTTGACATTTGAGTTAAATATCCGAATTTTTGTGGTAATGGAGATGGCCGAACTTTTCCATATGGGTCGCAGGTCTGTGAAGGCGCAGCGGGCTCTATTAACTCTATGTCCTCCTCTGTGCCTCCCGTTTTGCTGATCTTGCTGCCAAGGTATAAACATAAAATGGCATAATTAAAACTATTGGTTATATAATATCTACCAGGTCGGTAATTAGTACAGCGTTTTTTGTTTTTGTTTTACTTTTTACCAACAATCTTTGGGGCGCTTTAGTCAACTTTTACCACACCGATGTTTGCCTACGCATGTAAAGGCTATAGTATAGCGTTTCTCCTATAAAATAGCACATTTAAAAAGATAGCGTAACATTACATTGTGAGTAATGTATTTTAGCTTTGGCATTTTACATTTTTATGGTCCATAGTTAATATACATGTTCAGATTATTGCTTCAAGTTTTTATCGTCTTTAGACCTAGAGATGCATTGAGCAGATGGAGTAAAGTTAATAATTTACTTTCTCAAAAATGAGCTAAGTACACATCATGGCTGGGTGGACTCAGGTATGACTGAAACTCGGAATGGACCTCGAGACTTTTGGGATAGTAGCTTATGGCTCTTCCACTAGACCGCGCCGTCTCACCGTAAAATGAATCAACTGATTATTAAAACGATTCCTATTATTAATAAACCAAAAATTGTGATCAGGGATTTAAATCAACATGTTGCTATTGTCTGTATAGGAGAGCTAAAACAAGCCGTAATTAAAGGGATACATACAGCTATCATGAATGAAGAAAGAACATATCATGGGATAGGACTCAATGGTCTGCTGAAATGTTTGGCTAAATTGGCAGAAGGAGAAGATGAATTTCAAGACGTAAAATATTGTTTTACTTTATTATTCTATTGTTACAGGTTTACTTTAATTTGCTTTATTTAAGTATGGGACGATGTAGCGTCGGTTTTTATTTTTAATTTACATTGTATACCATTTTTTTCGATTATTATCATCGATGTTTATCCTGTAAAAAATTAACATGATTTTAAAGCTTGTGTTTCTAACGACACACTTAGTATTTTGTAGTGTATTCATATATTAACATGTGGGTTGTAGATACTTTTGTATGAACTTTATTTTATATTTTTAAATGGTTATTGTTCACTGGCTGTACTAAAATACAATGATTTTTCAGATTCTACCTCTGCTTCCAAAATTTAAAGAAATTCTTGCTCTTGAAATTGGTTCGGAGCAGAGAAACGCAACCGCATGTCTAAAGGAGTTATGTAGGGGTATGGAAGCCAGCCAACATATTTTAGAAGACGATATGCTCAATGGCATGTTGGGACAGTTAACTGTTAGTCCAGATAAAATTATTTCAGACAATGCTAACTCAATATTTTGGAGATCAGGACAAAGTACCGGAATCCTACCTTCTAAAAGCGGTTAGAAAAATAACTCTAAAACTATCTTAAAACAAATATGTATGCTTTTTCAATTGTGGAATATGAAAAAAATTAGAAGATAGAAGCATCTAGCTTTCAGTTTCGTCTTATAAAATAAGCAAATACAGACCCTCGCCATATTTTAAAATTATTTATTAGAAAAGAAGTAAAATTACTACCTGTTTATATTCTTTAATTAATTCGTTCCATAATTTTTCCAATAATAGACATGGTACTTTCTGAAGAATTCCCGAAGAACTTCACGATTATTGAATCAACTATAGGAAAAGGTGCTTTTGGTAGTGTCCATCTTGTAAAAGATGAAGCCCGACCTGAAGAAGAAAATTTCGTTGCCAAGAAATCCTGTTTTTCATCACATAAAGATATGAATAATTTCCTTGTAAGCTGCAAAAATAACTTTTTCAGAAAAAAATCATATTGTAATATTTTATTTGTATTAATAAGGCTTGTAAGAAGGTCACTAACGTCTTGTCTCTTACATGCCAGATATTATTTTTCAAATAAAAAATACATATTATACATAATTTGTATTCAATCAGTAAAAAAAAGTAAATAGAAAAGTTACTTCCGCTATTGTTAAATTATTTTAAATCGTAAAAAGTGATGATGTTTGTGTACACGATGTATACTAGCTTAAAGTAAAAAGATTGACTACGTTAAATAGATATTTGTTTAGAGAAGCGGACAGTTTTTTTTTTTGATAAATCAAATCCCTAACAAGTTGCCTAAACGTAGTTGCAATAATGGCATAGTGTCATTAATAAATTAGGCTTAACGGTATTTAATTTGATTCTCTTGTTTGTAAAAAGCATTCTAATACTTTAAAATCTTGTATTCTGTGTATTTTAAAATCTTGAAGAAACGCCTACTAGAAACAAATAGCAGCCAAGTTTACAACAATTAATTTAGTTAGAAAATTTCTTTCTCTCCCTATTCTTACATTTCATATTTTCTATCAATTATAATGGACGCCTTTAATTCAGCAAAGTCTAAATTATTTTGAGAAATTCACAGCTAACAAAGAATTAACAAACAGTAGCTGAAGTGAGCTATATCAGAAATTTGTTAATGTTTTCAGAAATATACAAAACAATTGTTCTCAACTATAGCTGAGTAAATATCGCCGTTTAATGCGGAAAGTAGTAAAATCTTAAATAATTGAACTAGCTAATTGTTGTACGATCTAAATAATTCGAATCGTTCAGCAGAATATTTTAGAAAATATGCAATAGAATAATGCTTCGTGCATTAATTGCGTTACGTTTAATTTGCTAATTTTTAACCAACCACCCCTCCCCTTCAGATTCCGAACCTAACAAACAGCAACATGCTTTCACGCTTTACCAGATCACCCCCCTCCCCCCCCCCCGTTTTTTTTTCATTTTTGTAAACAAATATAACCAAGCCAGCATAGAATGCAAACAAAATATACTGTTATGAGTGGTATTAGAATCAATTAATAATGTTTTCTTAGTAAAAATAAAAAGAAGACTTTTTTATTTTCAGGATATTTGTAAAAAAGAGGCAACAATTTTACTTAAAGTAAAGCACAGACGAATAGTTCAATTTCACGGATTTAAGAAAACGCAGGATGCATTTTTTATTTTCTTAGAATATTTAAAAAATGTAAGGACAAATACTGTGAATTAGTGTACTTTGTACTTTTAGTAATAGTCAGAATAGTATGGTGTTAGTTCAACTACATGTAATTGAATTTTACTTTAATTTTCTTTAGGGTACTCTCGCTTCATTTATAACTAACAGAGGTAGTTTGAGTGAAAACTTGACAAGACATTTTACTATTCAAATCCTGGAAGGCTTAGAGTACCTGCATCAAAACAACATTCTACACAGAGATATAAAAGGTTAATGTCACACGTTTTTATATAACTTGCAAACGTACATATTCTACTGCGTTAGCGAAATTATTTTAATTAATTCAATTTTTTTTTAAACAAAAAGATAGTCTTGTGCTAAAATAATTAAAAATTACAAATAAAGTAATGAATATCACACATATTAGTGCATTACTTTAACTTTAACACTGATCCAAATCTTAAAACGTACCCATTTTAATATAAAATTAAATAAGGTTTGGTATATTAAAAATTCATATTTTCGTTCTCAAGGCAACAACGTTCTTATGGAAGATGACTGGAACCTAAAGATTACAGACTTTGGTCTATCTGAGTTTGTAGATGGCAATGGGGCCGCTACTGAAATTGGTACAGTGCGATACATGGCACCAGAAGTGATTTATACAGAAGGCAACGTAATACGAAACTACAAAAGCAGGGCAGATATATGGTACAGAATTTTATAGAATTAATTATATGTTGGTGGAAAATTAAACACCAGTGATTAAAATTTTGATAACCCACTATGCAAATTAATTAAATAATTACTCGAGTCGAGTCAAACAAGCAGTTTAGTCTCATTAAAATCGTTTATAAAACACATTATGTTGAAGCTTTAACTCCAGTTAAGTTTTTATTTCGATAACATAACCACGTATTCGATTGATAGAGCTAAAGACTGTTGAGCAGCAAGTCTCGAGCTCGAATCCGGATTTAAGTTATTAGAGCGTCCCTAATCCTTTAACCTCTTAGGGAAAATAAAGGCGACTGTGAATAGTGCTGACCAAAATTAGCCTCCATATGCCGAGGTATAAAACAGATAAGCTACACTTCACCCGCCCATGTGTTTTGGGAGCAAACGAAAAAATATGATGATGATGATTTTTACTTTTAATGAAATCTATGAATTTAAATGTCGATAACTTCAAAGGTTTCGAATATATTTCTCTTTCTTAAAACAATTTACCATTTAAGAATAATAACTTACTTTTTCAAATAGCTTAAACAATAATTCTCTTTTGTTCAAGAGAAAACTTCGCAAAAAAAAAAACTTCTCAAAAAACGACCGGGGGCATTTTGTCAATTGAATGTTTTAAGGTCTTGTTCCTTTAAAAAAAATAAAATGTATGCATTCAACGTACTTTATAATTTTAATTAAGGTTATGTGTGCTGAACTATAACGTAGTCTATAGATAGTCTATTAATGAATCTGTATTTCTTACATTCAACTCGATTTAATTGATTTTGAATAGCTATATTAATATAGCAGTTGAAACAATATTTTAAAAAATTACAGATGAGAATATAACCAAGCATTTAAGATTTAAAATATAATGATGATTATTCTAAATTTATCACTTAGGTTTTAGTCTTCGTCTTCTTTTAACTTTAATGTGGATTTATCTGTTTAGATTAAATCTAGGCCATACGTTAGCAATATATATTTTAACACGTTTCATATTAATAATTAAGATAAAAATTCCATTTGAATTTGTGCTGTATTGTTTAGTTCATCGTAATTCAAAGATACTATACCATAGAGTTTTAAGGTTTAGCCTATATATATATATATATATATATATATATATATATATATATATATATATATATATATATATATATATATATATATATATATATATATATATATATATATATATGTGTGTGTGTGTGTGTGTGTGTGTGTAAAAAAAATTCTAATGGTTGTTATTGTGTGTTATTCTGTGCTTACAGCTTTTTTGGCACACATTGCTAGGAATCTTTTATAAATGTTACCGTCTCATATGGTCAGACACAATCAATTTGCAGATAATGCTTTTAGTAAAATTACCGTTTTTTTTTTAAATTCTCATTCTACAGGAGTGTCGGCTGCACAGTGTTAGAGATGATTAACGGGAAACAACCAAACTCGTCAGTTCCAACACAGCAGATTGTTTTCCAGACCTACCTGGGGAACCCTCTTAAATATCAACTACCTGAAGCGTCATCTGTTTACTTGAAAGAGTTTTTAGAAAGGATTTTACAGCAGGAATCTAACTTAAGGCCAACTGCTGAGTGGTTATTAAAAAACGACCCGTTTATTAAAGGGACTGACGGGCTGGAGAGTTTTGTTGAGATTAAATAATGTTTTTTTTTTTAAAGTTAATCATCAAATTTTAGTCTCAAACTACATACATATGCAAACTTTTTCACAAATTTATTTAATTCATTTGTGCTAACTTTGATAGAAAAACGATTTTAAAGAATATTTGTATCAAGACCTACATTTGTTTTTGTACTCGGATCATTTACGATGCGAAAATCAATCTATAATAGTATGTAAATATTGTAAGTCTAATTTTACACAGTAATAATAAATTCTTTATCCACATTACTTTCATTACAAAGTCCAAATAGACAAAAATATTAAATGTACCGTTTAATATTTAGTGGTTATTTGAGACATTTTATTCTTATTAGCTTTAATTTAATGTTCAAAGTACACTGTAAACGTTTAATAACTTACAATTGTGGTAACTAATTTCAAATTTAAGCATATGTTCTACTGCTGAAAAGAAAGAGAATGAATGAGATAGAGAGAGAGAGAGATAAAGAGAGAGACATATTGACATGTACATATATTGAATGTTATTGGAAGCATACATAAAATGTTACTGAAATATAATAGTACGTCTAATTTTCCACGTCTAGCTTAAAAATGTAACAGCATGTTTTTTCTTGTTTTAAATATTAATTAATTTGATATAGATGTTCAATAATAATTTGCAATATTAAAATTAGCTTTCTACAAATATGTGTTGTTGTAATTATATTTAAGCTAGTATGCTGAATTAATTGCGTATTATATTTATTCATGTATTAGTATTTTAGACATTAATTTTATTAATTTTTCTATCATTTAACATAAAATTGTGTGTGTTTTAAGATTGTTGTTGCTAGTTCCATAACTTACCCAAATATACAATGCTTAATTATTCTGTTACTTATTATAGAAATTAAAAGAAATTAAAGAAATATATTTAAATTTAAGATTTTTATTATGATTATAACATTATTATTATTATTATTATTATTATTATTATTATTATTATTATTGTTTTTATTATTATTTTTTATTATTATTACTATTATTGTTATTATTATTATTATTGTTATTGTTATTATTACTACTACTATTATTATTAACTTAAGTGTATTATGTCACATTATTTTTAACTGTAGTAAACGCTTTTCATTTGCAAATAATTGAGACATACTTATTTTAAAAAAATGATATCAAAATACTTAAAATTAAAGCGAATGACAAATAATCATCTTTTTGAAGTGTAAGGCATTTATACATTAGTTTTATTTTTAATATGTTTAATATTTAATTATTAATACTCAACCCTTTACATTTTTTTCATTTGTTAAAATTCCTTGTAGAAGATAGAATTGATGGTATTGTGTTTGTTTTTAAATGTAAATGAAAAACTATGAGTTTGTATGTTGAAGTTTACCACAATTTTATTACGTATTAAGCTTGGTGTTTCCTTTACTTTCCCTTACACAGAGTTTTCATAAACGTACTTTAATCATGCTAAAAAACAAACATATATTTTTTTTTTGCCGTTTTACACCTCCACATCTTATTGTATTTGTAATATAAAGGATCTATTAAAAATGTGCAAAAAAGTCTACATCAAGATTTTGTCTGTTTAAAATATTTCATTACCTTCCGGAGCTGATAAAAAGTTAGTTTTGCAATTCTTTCCTTCTGCCAGACTCTCTGTCTGTGTGCATTTAAACATGATAACTTGTGTACCTTTTAGGGAAGTTTGACGAAATTTCGTATATAAGTATTATATCAGATGTGTTTTATTCTATCAACTTTTCAAACTTGAGTTTGTTTACGTTATGTGGACGAGATTTCACATAAATGTATAACATTGTAGGCGCAGATTTCTATCACCTATTGATCTTCTTCCTCGTTCGTATACTCGTGACTGTGACACATTTTTAATTGATTTCCGATGACTGAAATTAGCACTTTACGCTATATTTTATGTATCAATGCATTTAACGTTGTTTTCTAATCAGAAGCTAACAAAAACGGAATGCAGCATGCACATACCATGCTTCTACTGATTGTGCGATAAGAATCGTACAGTTTTCGTTTAATGAATATAAAGCACCTTTTACTAGATAAAATTTTCAGAAACATCTATTCTTTTTTATATATTATATATATACATTTAAATTGTTACTTTTTAATAATTCTTATTTAACAATATAAATTATTCGTTAAATATTTAGCAAATGTAGCTATATTATGCTAACCTATCTTCTGCTATCAACTGCTACGGTTATTTCGACAATAATTGTGTAAAACATCAACATTTTATAAAACATTATGAAACTGAAGAGACAGATTCATAAACCATGAAGAAACATTTTTTTTAAAAATCGGAGTTAATACCAGATCGATTTGTATTTGATTTAATGTTTAGCGTAGTTCTTTTGTTGTTCATAAAGTTGTAGCACAAATATGGGAAGGATATGCAATTCTCAGAACAGGATAGCAAACTTATAGAAACTACACACATATCAACTTTAAGCATTGGTAAACTGTTGTTTTTCACAATTTAACTGTCAACAGCTTTAAATCTTACAGATTAGTACAACTATTACATGATAAATTCAAAGTTGAAAACAATTGAGAGTTGATGTTTAAATTTAACATTATTTACACGGATGAAGCAAGTTGGTATGTGGATCCATTTTTTACCTAAAATAAAAATAATTCACAAATGAAATTAAATGTTCGATTTATTTTGTCAATCTGTACATTATATGTTTCCTCATATGATGACATTATGTCTGTTTTTTAAAACATTTGATGTTATTTAATTGTTCTATACTAACTCTAATATGAATCAGTTTCAACAGTTCAACTGTTTAAATGACCACAACATATAGGGGTATTGTGTGGCCAGCTTCCCACGCCCACACCTCACGCGCGTATTTTACACCAAAGATGGGCCGACAGCCTTGTCAGATTAAAATTCAACACATTGTCCTAGCCGCATTTAGAAAGACCATGTGTTTTGGTGAAGTGAGGGGAAGGAGGGATGAGATATAACCCAGTGGAATCAAACAAAAAAATTAAAACCAATGTAAGCTGATTCTTTAAAAGATGAAAAATGCTACGCAACGTCCCATCCCCCGCCCCCACATGTATTCTGTTTTTACCCACTGGCAGGGTAAATACGTCTAAAATGTGTATTTTGTTTGTGAATGTGTGTTTATTAAGACGGGTATAGTGGGTGGAATACGGGGTTAGGTATTCATATAGTTTATGGGGTGGGGGTAGTGTTACTTATTATTTCCTATGAAGCGAGATTTCTTTCACCCATAACAAATTCTTTTAGATTATATATTCTCATAGCATAACAACCTGACATTGACAGAGAAATCATCCATGCAGATATTTGGAACATGAAATGGCAGGAGAAGAAGACTTTTGTGAAAGCTTCAATTGAAGTTAAACCTAAGAATGACACCTCTGAAAATAAGGCATTACACCAATTCATTTATTTTACTCTAAATGGGTCAGGTTCACGCTACAGGGTGTGCAAAACAATGTTTTTAAACACAACAGGTCTCAAGTTATGGTGGGTGTTAAACACCCTAGTTGGTCCCAATAACAAGCCCTCAAATCCGCCTTCATCAAGATTTGATTCATCCTCAGATGGAGTTATGTTTATTTAACAATTTCTTGGTCGCCTTGCTAAAATGCCACCGCATTGCTGTCGAAAAGATACAACAAAACTGTATCTTGAACCTGCTTTTAAATCCTATGCTGATATTTATAAATAATATATCATAATTTGTAAAAGTGAGCAAATTCAACAAATGGGCATCACAGTCTGTGTAGGGGAATTAAAAAAACAAAACATATCTATTTTCAAACCTCGCAAAGATAAATGTGATACATGCTGTCAATATGAGACTGGCAACATCTGAGGATTTACATCAAGCACATAGACAGAAGGTAGAGGCTGCCCGAGACGAAATGAAAAACGACAAGTTTGCAGCTCACACACAAGTAACTAAAATGATATGTATGGACGTGCAGAGGGTACTTTTATCCCCATCAATTAAAGCCTCTGCATCATACTATAAGACAAAGCTACAGGTTCATAACTTCACAATTTATGACATTCACACCAGAGTGGTTGACTACTTTGTATGGAATGAAACTGAAGGAGCTGTGACAGCTAATGAGTTTAGCTCTTCTCTTGTATCCTACCTCAATATACATGCTCCACAGAAAAGCAGAATCATCGTTTACTCAGATGGCTGTACATCCCAAAACAGCAACAGCTTTAAGATATTTTTCTGTCCAGAGTGGGAAAGTTGTGGAACAGAAAATTTTGGAAAGAGGCCATACCCAGATGGAAGTTGACAGTGTTCATGCTACTATAGAACGACGATTAAAGTGATGTGAAATATTCTCGCCAATTGAGTATGTCACCGTTATTGAAGCTGCTAGACTAAAGCCATCCCCATATAAGGTTCACTATTTACAACACACATTCTTCAAAGACTTTGAAAATATACAGACGGTGCAATAAAGACTCTTAAGCCATGTAAAGATTTCAAGGTGACAAACATTCGTGCACTGCAGTACAACCCTGACGGTACGATTTACTTCAAAGTCACATTTGCAAATAGTTGGCAATATCTAAACTTGGGGTCGCAACATTAAGAACCCATCCCTAGCTCTGGCCAGTTGTACAAAAGCTGAAGAAAGAAAAAAGCTTTCAAATATGAGCACCTACAAGCGCTTAAACGTTTTACTTCATGCAGACTAACATCATTTCTATGATGATTTGCCTCATTTTTAAATCATTTTACTAAATTGAATGTTGCTAGTTTTTCTTTTGATTTTCATATTCAAGAATAAATTTAACTAATAAAAAATATGTGTATTATGCTGCTTTTTTATACGCATTAATTTAATAATTATACCATAAGTAAATGTGAATTAGTGATTGAAAATAAGGTTTATACTGCTCTATAAACACATCATCCACCAGACATACACAAATACATTGTGATCACAGAAACACGTAAAAAACAAAGTCACGAAGAATAAACAGAGTGCTATATAAGCCACACTAATTGATCTCTATTCAAAATAAACGTATCCCATTTAGTAAAATAAACTCAAAAGATAAAAATACGAGCCCAAAATAATAGTCTAGTTCGTATCAAGTGTCAAAGATTAATTAGCAACATATACATAAAAAAATAACGTTCTTTGAAGAAAACGCACTGATATTCTCTGTTCAAATCTGCTGAGTCGGTATCGCAGAGATAGGCGTTTTGGCGGCGAGATTTTTAGAACGAGCAAACCGTCAAACTTTTTAAAAGTAATAAAATGTTGTAAATATTAACACAAATCATTTTTAAACGCTAGAGCATAATCGGTAATGAGTTTCTTCGCACAAGCCATTAAAATAGTTTTAATGTATGCGATCGAGATCGAAATAGTCAGTTTTTTTTGTCTCTCCTGTAAAATTTACATTTTTGGAGTTAGACGGTTTGCGACCGAAACCATCGCTATATATATATATATATATATATATATATATATATATATATATATATATATATATATATATATATATATATATATATATATATAAATTAATCCTCGATAAATAAAAACAGAAAATAAAAAATAATACAATATGAAATTGTGTGTATGAAAGTTGTTTGGATAAAATAATAACACAACGCATAATATTATCAAGATATATTTAATCAACGTTTACTAATGGTTTACATCAGTATAGCTAAGAGCCAGCAGAAGATGGCTTAACAATATTCTCTTGGCTGATAGCCTAGACATCGACTTTTGGAGGCTCCAACTTCACCAGAGGAACATCGTTGGCCAGAGCCTTGGCGATGTGGGTAGCGTTCTGCCGTATCACATTACGCTCATCCGCCACGGCTGCCCGCTTGCGTAGCTTCACGGCGTCCCAGCGGAAATCAGCACTTTTGCCCATGACTTCATCGAACCTGCCAGTTATCTTGAAGACGTATCTGTTTTCATTCAACAAATCGTTTATTACAGGTTTAACAGTCGGGTACCTGTTTATCATGTCGTTCCACAACCAAGGCTGTAAGTTGGCTTCGCTTTGCTGTTTCAAGGCTGTGTAGAAAGGTATGCTGGAGTCTCCGAATCGGTAGTTAACAGTGGGTCGGTTGTTAGTGCCGCGATACTGGGAGTGGAAGTTGTTTTCGAGACGTAGAAAACCTTGAAGTTCGGTGGAGAACTTGACTATAACAGTGGCTGTGTAGGCCACAGAGGTTCTGGTTTTAGACATGACAAGACTCCATTTGGCAGCAGATTTCGGTTTCAGAGTTTTCGATGTGCTGACTGTGAATGTTTTCGATTGTTCTTTCTTGTTTTCATCCGTTGTAGACGTGCTGGTCTCGTAATTAAACGAATAGCCGGCAGTCGCTCCAAAACCTCCTACTGTGTACATCACCTGCACATTAAGCTCGTGGCTGTTTGTCCAAGAACTTGTTGTGGTGTGTGTAACACTACGGACAACGGTCTCAGCTCGCGATATAGTTTTTGTTACTTCCGTCGTGTCGTTGTTATATATAGTACCGGAGTCCACCGCTTCTGGAGTCAATTCTTGTGATACGGGAGTTCCAAACTTGATGTCTTTTATTGCAAAGCTCCAATTTCCATAGACCATGCTCAGACGTTTATCGCTCATTAAACCCACACAGCGCGCACTTTTGTCCGCAACCCATGTGTCGGCGGTTCGTCTAAAGTCTTCACCAACATTCGCGGCTCTACAGCCTTGACAATAGCTATAACCCAAATAATTTGCAAATAAAGCAATATCAGACATTGTAGTGTCCATGATGCGGGTCTTCACTTTAGCAAGATCATTCAGTTCTTCCGGGGCTGCAGCGGCCTTGCAGCATCGTAGTTTATCAAGGCAGTTGAGTTTATCACAGCTACCACGATAGATGCCGGTAACGAAGTAGGTGTCGTTACATTTACAGAAACCTTTGTTATCAAAACAGGTTGAGATATCATGGTCATAGCATTGTCCATAGGATGGAGGGTGGTCCGCTGGTCTGGAGCACCTACCTTCTAGGATGTTACTCAACAGGGTGGCCTTGGCGTCACTTACATAAAAGCCCGTCATAAAATAACCAGCAGGACAGGTAGACCAGGTATTGGTTTTGCTCATCGTCGACCAATCAGCGTACAGAGTGTGTGTATAGTTTGTCCATGTCGAGTTTCTGGTACAGCATTCTACTTCGTCTAACAAATTCAATGGGTCATCGGTTGTTTTATCTTTCCTGGAGAAGCCGGTGATGAAATCATTCGTACTGTTGCATTGTGATTGACCCTGGATGGCCAGATTAAACCCATACCTGGATCTGCTGCAGCCAGCATCAGCTTCCATGATCATCAAAGCCAGAAACAATAGAGTTCTAGCCAATAACATCTTTGTATCTTTCAAAGTAGATCTGTAAAAACCTGGATAGCATATATATATATATATATATATATATATTTATATTATATATATATATATATATATATATATATATATATATATATATATATATATATATATATATGTGTGAAAACCTGGATAGCATATATATATTTAAACAGTAATCAGTCATGGAGAAATAGCAGGAATTTTGTATTTTTGCAATGAGCATATTCCCTTAAGTGTCGAAAAATTAAAAATGTATATATATATATATATATATATATATATATATATATATATATATATATATATATATATATATATATATATATATATATATATATATATATGTATATGTATATATATATATATATATATGTATATATATGTGTGCGTGAATTTCTTACTTTCGATTCTGACACGTTTATACCGCTAGCAACAATAACAGTTTACCTAAATTTTATGCTATATTCAATTAAGATATTTTTTTTTTAAAAGTACACATTTTTATATTCAGCTTATGATTTACGTTTCTACGACCATGTAAATGTCATTATTAGAATATATACATTTAAGTCTCCAAATAGTAAAAGTAAAACT